>NC_072451.1:4489730-4692230 GCF_027596085.1 Anoplopoma fimbria | reverse complement strand
GCTAAGTACACATAATTACGGATAATGAAAGTTATCCGTAATTAACTTGTGCATGGATGAACAAAACTATTAACCATGGCCTTAATGAGTTTATCTGATGGATTTTAAAGGCTGAAAGTCAAAGTGTTTGTCAGTATAGAAACAACAGTTATGAACAATGTACAAGCAGACAGGAAAACAAAAACAGACTCAGTCACTTGAATAGCTAAAGGACATGTTCAGAAAGTAGCCTTAAGCAAACATCAAATGAGTGAACGCCTCAGCTAGAGACGCGCCTGTTGTCATGCAGGTGTGATTTGCACCCCGCTGCTCACGAACACTCAACATGAGAACTATTTTTAGTCGAGGTGGAGGGGAAACGGCGCGCTGCTGCCCTCTAATTTGATACGAAACCGAGAGCGACCAATTGTGTCATTCAGGCTGCACTGCACCGGGGGAGTCTAAATGAATCTGAAACATATGTGGCTTTTGATACTCAAAACTACAAGTTGTCTCCATCAACAGTGTTGACAACACAGGCTTTTAGAGCCTTCCAGGCCTCCGTGGGGAGGTCAGAGGTCAATGCAGCAGGAAAGCACATGAGCCACATGTGCTCAGACGCACTGTGGCAGTGAAATGCATAAAGATGCATTTTTTTGTTGTTGCATCAAATAAATAACATTGAACAGTAAAGCTAACTGTGTCTTTACTGCTACAATCACTTTTAAAATACCAGTCCCCACTTTGTACATATTCATCATTAGTCCTCAAGTGTCAAGTGAACTCAATTTGGGGCTAAACGACCCTTTAAATAGTCAAGTGTGCAATACTTGGATTGCAGTAAAAACTTTTGAGGGAGGAGGAAAGTAAGGTTGCAATATTATCTAATACCTACTCCATGTCTAGGCTGCAGAAATGGGTCTTGTCACATATTTAAATATTCCCCATATTGTTAAATCCAAGAAGAATGCTAATGTCCTTGCTTTCTGGATGATTTGAGAAAGAAATGCTGCCGGTTTGTTGCTGCAAATCAATGAAAACACATTCAGAGTTTAAAGCTGCTGTGCCGTAGCAGATATGTGCCATGCAGTGAATGAAGAGCTCAGAAGAGAGGAAGAAAAGATCCACTTTCTCTACAGTCTGCCGTGTTAAATTAAACTGATATACTAAAGCCAAATCCGCCTCTGAACCTGAAATGCCATTTGAAATTGATGTCATGAAGACGGAGTTTGCTCGCTGCCACCTACGCTCAAAACAAAAGCCAAATGTGGAACCAGAACTGAAATTCACCTCCAGCAACCACCGGTGCATAAAATCTCAAGAGGAACTGCCAAGCTCGCATTAGCACTTTTTCTTTTAAAAAGGTGGCCCAACCCATTTCCACGATGTAACCTGCCTTTCACCGAATCCCATTCAACCACCTGCATATTCATGTGTTCAAGAGGCTCCCCGAGCAGCTAACAGCTAAAACTTTAATCTACGCCGTGTGGCGCCGACCGAGGCCGAGCTGTGAAAGGCGGCCTGCGGTGAAGGGGACCCCGTTTATTCTGCTGCTGCTGCTGACCAGCACCCCACCTCCCGCCGCGCACGTGTTAAAACTTCCATATTTGAACGCATGTGTGCATTTTGCATGCATTTTTAACGAGTCTTTTCTACGTTTGTGTGATTATTGTGTGGGTTATGTGTGTGTCAAAAGAAAGAGAGTCTTCATTCAAAGTCCTGCGTGTATGGGGAGAGGAGAGGAGGGGGTGGTGGGGTCACTCTTTCACACTCAGCCGGTGGGAAACTCCTCTCCCTCTCCTTTGGTGGTGGTGCAATTTGCATATCCTGCCATCCTCCATTCTCTAGTTTTTTTCTGCCGCCGCCTGGGAATCAGAGCAGAGGCCGCCGGCTCCTCCAGCTCAGAGAAGCTACAACCAGCTACAACCAGCATCGGATGCTGTGCAGCAGAGAATAGGCCGAGCCGTAATCCCACGCATGTTGGTCATTGAAGTGGAGAGCCGCTTGCCTTGTGATAGGCTACTCACTTTTTTTATATTTCGCTTTCATTAAAATGAGGACACATCTCAGAGGTAAACCAAAGAGAAGCAGGTGTAGGAGAGCTGGAACGAACAGAAATGTTGCGCCGAGAAGCGGGAAGGAGTTGAATTATAATATTACAAATTTAACGATCAGATTACATTATGACCTCAACGTTGTTCTGAAATATTGTTTGGATCGTTTCTTTTTCGACCCCAAACCAGCTTCTCATTCGTGAGGATTTCCTGCTTTTCTTGGTCTAATCTAGATAAAATAAGATAAGATAATCCTTTATTAGTCCCGCAGCGGGGACATTTACAGAGAGAGGATAGATCAAAATAAGTATTATAAATATGCAAATGAGCAATAAAAAACAGTAAAGAACAGTAAAGAATCCACAGTAACTGAAATATTATATATACAGACAGAAACTATTATAACTATTGTATTGCACAGTGTATTAGTGTATTAGTGTCATGTGGTCTACTAATCTGATTGTAAACAGAATATTTGGATATCTGAAAATGTCATTTCAGCTGCAGCCTTCGAATCAAATGTTCTTATGACACTTATTAAGTAATATCTACTATTTGAATAGATAACCCCACCTCTTTCTCATTATGGTGAGTCCCTTTTTTTTTAAATGGGTGTAGAGTAAATGTGCATAATAAAAAACACAAGGCCTGACAAGTTTGAATAATTGACGCTTGTTGGAAATAAATGCAAATCGCTGTGATTACTGACCCTGACCTGGTAGATTTATTTAGTCTGTGATGTCTGGACCAGGACTCTATTGAACTACAGTTCTTAAGTATACAGTCATTTGAAGAGTGTCGATGCTGAAATGCACAAATGAACAGAAAACATTATTTTAATGAGAACATGTGGATCAAAATGACCAAAAAGACCTACAGTTGGGTTATTCATTCTGATTTTACATTTTATGCACTTTAACAAACCTAATCTATATAAAACCAAAGCGTTCTCGGGATATTTCAAATTATTCACGATTGAATAAAGCTTTTTTAAAAAAAGTGAACTGTAAAACCTACAGTAGGAGCAGGGGAGGCGACCTCCCAGCAGCCCCAGTGGTCTCAGGAGACATAAATCATGAGCGGTGGACAGGTGGGTTAGGAGAGGGCCTGGACTCACTAAAGACCCCCCAGAGACCTCAGTGGGTACAGCAGCAGCAGCAGCAGCAGCAGGACAGGTGGGAGTGGAATAGAGAATTAGATTAGAAGCCCAGTAGAGTGATTTATTCTCCTCTTTCACACTGGAGCGGCGCCTCGTCTCAGATTATGGGGTGTATCAAATGAGAGGGGTCACGCAGAAATGTTTGCGTTCTTGCATGAAACAGAAAATGTAATTGGACAGAACTGGAAATATGCAACATGTTGCACCAAGAAAAGAGGAGTTATCACCTCACTGTACTAAAACTAGCCGGCCAGAAATCCATATTTATACACCGGCCTTTGGTTAAAATCAACCACGCCCCCTCTCTGGGGGGATGTTGCAAGGTATTCTGGGAAGAATCCGTCCTCACTAATCTCTTGTTCACACATATAAACATGTACAGAGTTCCTAATTTAAATACTTAACTCTGATTGGGCAGCGAGTCCATCCGTTGCAAAGGGATTTTTGGTGATTATTCAATAAAACAATTTATCGTCTTTCAATGGAATCATATCATGAGGACATTATAAATATCATGACATACAATTATGTCGTCTAAATTTATAATAACAATCATACCAATTGAAATTTCTCAGAAAAATCTGATTCTTTTGCATCTAAATTCTTAATTAAACGAGAAACTCCTCAGTACTTTTCATTTGTCAAGTATTTTTAATTCACACAAAACCAAGGGATTATTTCTTATAGAGCTTTTGAATTACTAGGGGAAAAAAAAATCATATTTCTTTGTATATATTGTTATCAAGAAATGAAATGACCTATATTGTGATAGAAGATTTCAGGCCAAAAACCCAGCCACCACACGGGTGCACTACACATTCCTGTAGGGGTTTATTCCAACGCTTTCTCTTTCAAGTCCCGGGAGCTCGTTCCAGTCACATCTCAGGAGAATTGGGAAGCCGTCGACCCTCAAGGTTCAGCTGATTACTTTTATGCAGTAGAAAACAATTCTGTGGTTCTCTGACCGTCTCCCTAAGGGAAATAAATGAGCGTGGTTGTTGTCCGCTCGCACCTGTCCGACGACATCTGCATAAAGTGTACAAGAAAATTCATCATCAGCTATTTACATCATTTTTCAAGCAAACACTTGATAGCTCCAGCCTCTTAAACGTGAAGATTTGCTATTTTGCTCTGCTTTCTATCTTGTAGCTTGCACAAAACAAGCATTTTGAAGATGTCACCTCTGGCTCTGGGACTCTAGATGCACATCTTTCACTATTTTCTGATGTGTTATAGCCCCCATTATTGAATAATGAAAATATTGCAGGGACAGTTGTTCTGGTTCTTGATTGGTCGCCTCATTGGCAGTGCTGCTATTGCCATTTAGACCTCATTCAGCTTTAAAGAAATGTTTCCTCTACGTGTGGACCTGTCTGCTTCCAATGCAACCACTATACTGTGCTTCTGTTTACGTTGTGATGGTATATTTGTTTCATAGCTGGACGGAGCTGCTGTCTCTCAGGCTTTAGATGATTTGATTCCAGGCTGAGTAGAGATTGGATTCTCTCTTCGTGTCTCTCCACCCGTCTGTGTCCTGAAGGATGAGATATGGCGCTTTTACAAAACGGAAAGGGGAAGTGGAGGACACCTCTTTTGCTTGCAAACAAGATCCATTCAGGTCCGTTAATAAACTGTCAGTGTCGATTTTAGATTTGTATGTTGATGCAGAACATTAGGAACTGTCCTTTTTTTTTAAAAATTTTTTTATATTATCCGTGAAAGCAAAACTCACGGTCGGGTGAAAGAGAGAGGAGGAGAGTCGGAAAGAAAGGGAGTGTTGTTATTGAATTACAGGTGATGGCTGCTAATTGGGCCCTCCAGAGGTTGTGTGTGTGTGTGTGTGTGTGTGTGTGTGTGTGTGTGTGTGTGTGTGTGTGTGTGTGTGTGTGTGTGTGTGTGTGTGTGTGTGTGTGTGTGTGTGTGTGTGTGTTGGCTGTGAGTGCATGTGTCTGGCTCAAGGGATGCAGACTTGATGAAGCTGTTAGGGTAAAGTGCGGGGCCCCAGTGCGCTCCCTGAGTGCTGCGCTTCAGAGGCTGTCCCATCCCTGCGGAGGAGCGCTAATGGAGGCCACCCAGCCCTGATGGATTACACCCAGACTGGATGGATGGAGGGACGACGGAGCCGGCGGGTGATGCTGCTGTAATTGAGGCGGCTGCTGAGCCAGGAGAGGGCTCGGCTTTTTTTTTCTTTTTTTTCGATGAGCTGTACGGAAGCTGTGACAATAACAGCATTAAGCTCCCCGCTGTGGCTCCATACGGGGTGTCAGCAGGGCCCCGGAAGTCATGTCTGAGTACATGTTATTCTGTTATCAGAGTCATGTGACATGTCATGTGACTTAGCCTTTAGGCAGTCCACGAAGTCGTAAAAACTGAGGTTTGACTTCAGATCTAAGGGAATTAAAGATTAATAGTTCAGGTAATTTATGAAGCAACAATACCAAATAGTTACTGGTTATTCTGATACTTCAGTGCAAACAGAATATATTTGGGTTTAGAATTGTTTATTGGACAAAACTAACTAATTGAAGAGACAAACTTGGGCTCCCAGAACTCGTCACGCCGATTTTTTAAAACCTCATAGTTCATACGTTTTTAGCTGACTCATGAGTTGATGGAGCTCTTATGTAAATATTTGCATAATAATTCCCTTCATGTTTTCCAGAGAAATAACTCGACAGGGATGTTTTCACAGGCTTATAGCTCAATGAATATTCAGTTGTGATGTGTGATCTCGATGCATCTCTTTGGCTGAGTATTGGCAGCAGCACAAAACAAGGTGTTGGGCTAAATGTCCTTGTTTAGTTAAGAGCTGAAACAATTGAAAGATTAGTTGATTGACACATTGCTAATCCATTGAATCAATTGTAACAAAAAAAATTGCTGTTATTCTTTGTTTCTTGGGAATTAAATGTCAACAAAGAAAAAATGCCATTAGTTACTTTTTGCTGATTTTACTTTTTGTTAAGATTTTAACAAAAAGTCACACGATTAGCAAATGAATTGAGAGAATAATGGGCAGATGAATCCATGATGAACATTATCACTAGATGCAGCTCTGGTCTAGTTTCATTTATTTTTTTAATTCATCATGACATCCGATTCGCTTTCCCTCTGTAATTGTTATCCTCTTTCCTGCTGAGCGTTCGGGCCACCGTGCTTATCCACTTTGGTAGATTTTTTATTTTTTTTGTCGATCAAAGCAGTTCTGGCGTCAGTCGTTGCCGCTGCAGCCGGACCGCTGAGGCGTTCAGTCCACCAGAGGTGTGAACAAACGAACACCGCAGGCTCGCTCATCATTTTGTTTCTGCGTCTGTGCCGCTGACATGTGGCGTGGACGCTGACGCACCTTCATCTGCGTCTTATTTGTCTGTGTGTGCTGTGTGAGAGGACATCAGAGCAGCCGTCTGTCAGGACATCTGAATCACCGCATTCGTCTCTGTCCCCAGGCCTCGTTGTTAAAGGGCTGGAAGACTGATGTTATCCACCATAAACTTTACGTTCACAGAGGTTTGTCTGTTATGGCAGGAAGTGAGTGACAGGGTCTACTTTGTGTCCTCACAGGGGTTCCTGTGTTATAGTGCTGCAACAGCGGTGGGTGGGGTCTGTGGTGACCCTCCTGATTGCAAACATTTCATTTTTTTAACTTAATTCTTTGATAAAAAAGCTGATATTCTTAAAGTTACATCGTCCTTGCAGTGATGTCTCTTTTATTGGTGCACCAGTGCTGTCGTTGTTGTCGTCACACCTGCCCAGGTAAACTGTCATCTTCACTTTTGTACTGTGAAGTGCAAACATAAGTTGTTAAACCACATAACAAAACAGCGTTACAGTTTATCTCAACAGCTTATTGACATGATAGGGATGTGAAAGCATTCAGAGCAAATGGTCTATGGATTATTAGTCTCGGTAGGCAGATTTGTATTGTTTTTAGTGAAGACTGTACCTTTTGTTTTTTGGCACTGACCTGTTGGAAGTTTGAAGGTTTTGCCCCTGGTCTGTAGATGTTGGGTTCAGCCACGTCGCTCCAAATTCGCTGTTGACTTTGGAAACCATAAACCAGTGGAGTCCAATGCGCAAAGAGTTTAATTTCCTGCCTTCATCAAGTATGTAACCTAAGCAGAATTTGGGCTGAGCTTCCGTTTTCCTTTTTTCGGGTTATCGGTTAAAAGAGAATTGGCACAGGTGCCGCTCCGAGGCTGCAGCGTTTTACATCTCGACTGGGTTTCATCAACGGCGCCGTTTGTTTCGCCCCTCCGGCTCTCATGCAGCAGGCATCTTAATGTGAGCTCCGAGATACCGGGAGTTAAACTCACCAACCTGTAGTGAGCTAGTGAGGAGGCTCGTTGGAAACCAGTCGCTTTGCCTCTTAACGGAGGGAAGAGGCCGAGATTTCAACAAAAGAGACTTTTTCACCAGCATAAGATCCAAATGATGTTCTCTCTGCACACCCATTCACACATTTTCTACGATACTGAAGCGATTCACAAAATGACCAAAACATATTTTTCACTCACTTTAGTTAAAACCGTCATTTTGATGGAATGAAAAAGTCAAATCTAGTTTGTGCCCTTACAGTTGAGTTCTAACTTGTACTTCATCTTCAAAAAAGGTGACGTGTTTTGTGAACACTTCATCTAAAGCTCTGTTCGGGTGAAGAGATCAACTCCGTCAACAGTTTTTTAGTTCACTTTTTTTGGTTCTTGTACGGTCAGTCACAAAACCTTATAGCTGAAATCATTAAAGTCCATTAATTGATTGATCGGTTGACAGAAAATTGGGTATTTGATTAAATTGCGTGTTTTGTGAGGTCAACAGCTCGACCATGTTTTTGCTCAGAGATTTCATACACAGCGCTCGTTTGTCTCTTCTGACATTTTATGGACCAAATGATTGAACTATTGTCAGATTAATCCGTTTATGATAATAATTCTTGGCTGCAGCCCTAAAATGTGACAGAAATCATAAAGAATAATCTCTGAGCTGACTTGTAAAACGAGGTATAAATGTGGAAATATGTTCATGGGCATGACCTAACGTTTTCCTCCTTTAAGTTTTGATTCATTCATGGAGAAAAAAAAAAAGGTTCTCTGGTCTCTCCTACTCCCCAATCCATGTGAAGACAAGTCCAGTTTATTTATGTGCATATTGTCCTCAACACAGCGCATAAATTCAACTAGAAACAAGCAGTTGCTATACATATATAGCAGCAAACGCTTAACTTTCTGCTTGTTTTCAGTTTCAGTTCACACCCTTCCCAGCGTAGCAGGTGTGCATGTTCTTCAGCCCCATTACAAGTCTCATAAATACCACCTGACACTGTTACAGCGGGCAGGCTTCGATATAAAACTCTCCTCCTGTGGCGTGAGCATGCGGCCTTTCAGCACAATTATATTATAGCACTCTTCAGGGGGGGGGGCTACACCTCTGCTCGGTACCTCTTAACAGACCGAGCTAGTCTGAGCGCACATACTTTCTCTCAAGCTGACCTCAAATCAGCTGTTTTTATTTCTGTATTTAAAAGCACTTTGCGACAAAACTTGCAGCGGCCGTAGTTGACTTATTATTTAGTAATTTTTTTATTTTTTTTGAAAAGTGGATGCCTGACGTCCAGCATGTTCATTTGAGACTTTTAAACACACAGTCACTTAAATACACACACACACACACACACTTTCAGAAGCGTTAAATTAAATGGTGCTCATTGGGAAAAGAAAACACACTTTCAGGAAGGTCAAGGTGCTCTGGAGTCCAATCCCTCTGTAACCCTAAAGTTCAATAGGTCACGTTTGTGGCTCGATTGTGTTGTGATTATAAGTATTTTGTCGGGCATCCGCTCCGTGCAGATGCACCTGCGCGCTGTGTTTTTTTTCTGTTTAGCCTCTTTGCCGTCTCGCCTGGATGACATTTCAGTCGACCGGCGATCCGAGCGTGCTTGACATTTTGCTAAACTGCGTACGGAAAAGGTTCCTGCCTGTCCCTGTGTTTCCCTTCCCTTCCTCCCTGCATTGTGTGGCCGGGTAAACAGGCGCACACACACACACACACACACACACACACACACACACACACACACACACACACACACACACACTCAAACACATGCGCATATCCTCTCAGACTGCCTATACATCTGGGGAGTTTGCTTTGTACGCCTGCAGGCTTAGGATTACGCCTTTGTCTTTGTTGCGTACAACGCCACAGCAGCCTTGAGTTGTTTATTTTTAATGTTCTCCATAAACACACCTGTAAAGAAGAAAAAGCAGGTTAGCATCTCATTATGCTCTCAAAGCTGGTCATTATTTTCTCAGTCTGAACATGGAAGTTTTTCTACTGCTTCTGTGTTGTGCCCAGACATTAGGAGGAGTTGTGTAGGACTGTTTGATCTGTTTGCATGTAAATTGACAGACTAAATTTAAGCTGAAAGACAGTGCTCTGAAGACCAAAGTGACTGTACACCCAACGCACTCCTCCAATCATCCCAGAGGTTCATTTGAACTTCTAATCCAGCAGCCGAGAGCATATGGAGGTCGCCGCCCCCCCGTCGCTCCCTCTGCACTGCCAGCTCCGTGGCAGCCGGGCACGGACTCGTCTCCCAGCTTGACGCTCTGCCCTCGCTGACAGCCGCTCAAAGCGAGCTAGCTTGCCGTCAGACATCCAGACGGCGGCGGCGGCGGCGTGGTCTTCATTTAGCGGGGACAGAACCGCCACGCCGGATCGAGGCAGCGTGCCAGGGAGCGGCCCGCAGAGCTCGCTCACGGACGCTGCCAACTCCTGACATACAGTAGACGGGTGGGTTTTTTGTTTTTGCGCTGCCAGTGCCAAAAATACAGTGGTGTGATTAAGTAATGCGATGTAGGATGGTGGGCTGGTGTGAAGTAGACTGTTGGATTTGGAGATATGGTTAGTGGGGAAAGCAGGAGGAGGAGGAGGAGGAGGAAGCTGCAGCGCTGTCTGCTCTTCATCTGTGGTCTGATTAGGGAATGAGGCTGCTGACTGGATACACAGACCATTCAAAGGACTGGTTTATTGCCTGGGAGGTTTTAGTATTGCAAAAAAATCAAGAAACATGAATATTGAAGTAAAATACATTCAAAATAATATGTAGAAGAAACATAAATATAGAATAGAAGTTAATACAGTATGATTGCAATGCTATTTTAATGTAGTATTTGAATATCGTATCTACTAAACCAAATTTCAGAAGTGGAGTATCATTGGTATTTAGTGTTGCATATTTAAAACTGTAATGCTCTCTGTATGGTTTCAAGTCTGATCTGGTTTCTTCATGTGTATGACTACAGTACAAACTTGGTTATTCAATAAACCATGTTCATCACAACAATGAGCTCAGTCGGCCAAAACATCTTCAGCTCCTCTAACGATAATCATGAGGAGGATTTGAGCGGATGGTTTGATTTAATTGCTCGAGTCCAATCCACACCCACCTCATGCGAGTTGTTGCATCAGGACGCAGAACAGGAGAGGGAAATGAATAAATCAAAAATAAGACCGCGTCAAACACATTTTTAGCAAATATAAAGGAACTATTTTGTCTGCTGATATCCAAACACACAGTGATATTACTCCCAATTGCCACCAATGAGCTAACAAGGTGAAGTATGCACATGTATTAAACATATGCCAAGAGACACCAGAATACATTTTTCATTTCACTAACTTTCTTAAGGACCCTGTTTGAAGTGTTTGAATGGTTAAACTGAACCGCCACCATGTTTTATCTCAGCTCACGTCTCCCTGAGGAAAAGGTCACTTGTGTACTTTTATCTTCAAAGCAGACAGTTTGACGGACAGCTGACCTCCGTTTGCCCAGACCGCCGAGGTCAGCAGTGTTATCCAAGAGCATTTTCTGACATGTAGCAGTAGCCCTCGGCGTGTGCCCCGGCATAGTTTCTACCCAGCAGCTCGGGGCAGATCGGCATGAGGCTCGTCTCGTCTGGAGTTAAAGCCAAGCGCTTAGTTTAGCGAGGCGCAAGTGAAGCGTGGCGCGGATACAGAGACTGCTCACGGCGATACACACTTTTACCCCCACGGGCTAAAGCTTGTGTTGCAAAGGCAGAGACACGGCTAAAAAAAAAAAACACACACAGATGTCATGTTTTGCACATCACAATGAACAGGTTTTACTGATGCTAAGCAGCTCTTTGTAACTGCTAGAAGTCTACATCACAGTTCTCCGACCCCATTTCCTAAAGAATACTCTAGCAAAGAAGAGAGAGAGAGAGAGAGAGAGAGACTGTGTGTGATATGAATACTGAGCAGGTGAGAAAAAGGAGCTGGTAGTGAGTATGAGATCATGACCACAGCGGTGCAGAAGTTTTTGGGGTTTTTTTGGTCGTTGAATCTCCCCATAGCTGAAGTAAGGGAGAAAGTTTTTCGTGACAAAAATGAAAGAGCCACTTTTCTTTTTCAAGCACGCTGCTAAAAAAAACCCAAAGCTACTTGGCTTGAAAAGTTAAACCAACCTATTGAATGTGTTCCGAGCTTTTCTGCCACCTCATGATCTCTTTCTGTGGGAAACGTGTTTGTGAGGGAGAAACAGCAACCGTCTCAACCAATCTATGCATCGTCAAGTCAGGCATGCCAAGGTCAGCCAATCAAACAGAGACAGAATAGGTTCACTGTAGTTTATTGATCCGGTGCGTATGATTAGCTGAATGCTTCCACATTACCTGATTGCCTCGAGGATATCTACCATTGAAAGAGAATGTACGGGCCTAATGGATATTAAATTAATCCTTGGGCAAAATTGAAAATACATCACGAGTACCAACTAAAGCATGTCTGGAAAAAAAAATCAGGATTGAAACACAAGATGTGCTGGAGGTAACCGAGTCCTCTACTCTGCACTTTAGCTGCCATTTGATCGGCCTCCGAAGCTCCATCTCTCCCATTATGTCTTTTTTTTTTTTTTTTTTTTTTTTTTTTTTTTAACGATCAATCATTATATTATAAATGGGTTTTAAGGCTTGGTGCGGCTCACAGAGGAGACAGAGTGTTATGTGCGATTAAAGACTTAATAGGTGAACCCGAATGACATTTTCGCTGCGATAACCCCAAACAGTCTTGAGCGGAAAGGTCAGCGGAGACGACATGAACACGCTGAGCAGACAACCAGGCAGGAGTCAAGTACCGCCGGTGTTTCTCTCAACAATTTGTTTTCACTTTCGGCGAAAGAGTCAAACTGTCCTTGTGGGTTTCCACGCAGCTCCTCCTTCCCCCCGCTGGTTTGATCACTCTTTGCAGAGGATATTAACCTTGTTGGCACCTACCGAGGATCAACCCAACCCCCACTCGCAGTGTTTAGCGACAGGAAAGATGGAAGACAGAGAAACGGGGGGGTTGTGTCAAAGGTCATGAAGCACCGTTAGCACACGGCCCCGTGCCCCCAGTCCACAAAGCAGCCTGGACTGATCCTTCCCGTCAGTCCGTTTTGTGACGTTGTCCAACCAAAATACTTGATGGCTGTCTGTCAGATATTCTGCCTCTTGCACATTGAGGTCACACGTCTGGAACAAACAGGGATTTACTGTCAAGCTCACTTTAGCAGGTTGAGTGCTAGCCGAGTTGAACCCAGCTGTTTGGGTTTAAGAGTAGTCCACCACACCACTACTGGCCATGCAGACTGGCCCTTAAACTATGGGGATGCATTTTAGCCTTTAGATGTATTATTGATGAATCTGCTTATTATATCCTCGATTAATCAATAAACTATTTGGTTCAAGTATCGGTTAATCGATAAATCTTTCTCCAGTTCCAGACTGTCTTTTCTGAGGATTTTCTTCTTTTCTTAGTCTGACGTGATTGGAAAATTGATTATCTTTAGATTATTTTTTTTTTGGTTACTGTTGGCTGAACCAAAGTCATATTGAAGTTACAGCATCTTTAGCTTTTGTACTGTGACGTATTCCTCCAGAGAAATGGAATTGGATTCAAATAAAATCCTACGCATTTGATTCGACCGCTTAAGAAGTGGGCGTGGCTTAGAATTGAGAGCCATGCAGAGCTACAGAGGAGTGTGGTACCTCCCTTGTTGCTAAAAGTTGCAGACTGATTGGTCGATGGATGTCATGATGTTATTGATTGAAATTGGTTGGTGCTACTTTACATGAGCACACATGGATTTTGACTTTAAAAATATGAAGACATTTTGAGTGCATTTTGGTGCATTTATTGCTTAATTGGTAAATTTGATCTAAAAGGGTTAAAAATGCTTTTTCATTTCATCTCAACTTCAAGGGCATAGTCTTCTTTTTTCTGATATTTCATCGACCAAACCATAAATCAAGAAAATATTCAATATTCAAAATCCCACGTTCGTATGTTTGTTTTGATTTACCTGACCAACAGTCCCAAGTTTGGTTCCGTTTAGCATCATAGAAGATTCAGACAACTAGTTCACCCTCTAATTTAAGGACGGGGGAATTTTTGGCAGTTTAGCTTTTCGAAAATTTGACTTAAATTATTAAATCAATCATCAAAATTGTTGCTGATACTATTTCGGGCAGTCGACTACTCAAAGTATTGACTGATCACTTCAGCTCTACTGACAACATGTAAAAGATTACACCTGACAAAACAGACAATTATCTCATCGGTCATGTTTCAGCAGCATCATTATCAGAATCACAAACCACATGAATGCCTAAGTACAATAAGAGGCAACGTGATTTGCACGTGAGCGGCGTATTCACACACACACACGACACTGTGCATGCAGAGTAGACCTGCTACTTACAAAGATGACAGTACGAACAGAGCCAGGGATCGCTGAATGACACGTGGCAGACAGGTGAAATGACTGTAATTTAAAATAAAGCATGGGTGGTTGACTCTGGAAACCCAATGCACGCTGTCTGCCTCTCCCCTGAGAATTCTGCTCAAATTGTACCAAAGTGCAGCACAAAAGTATCACGTTTATTTAATTAAAACCCCGCTGAGAGTCTGATGTCGTACAGAATATTCACCGTCTAATTACACGGCTGTTCTCCTTCAGCTTTCATTTTCTTTCTCCTCTCTTTTCAATACAATCGCAAGGTATTGTGTCAGAACTTTTTTTTTTTTTTTAATCCATGGACAGTTTACTCAGCACACAAGCTCAGCACAGACTTCACATTCACACACATGGACACATTCTGACCTGGAAACAGCCCACTGCTCTGCTTTTGTTTTGTTGCACTCACTGAAAACTTGAGAAGTTTATTACCTGCAACAAAAAAGGCAAAAAAAAAAAGGCTTGAAGAAGTTTAGGACTTTTTTCTTTTTAAAAAGGCACGGTAGCGCTGTCAAACATAGCACTTCACTGCTTTTCATGCAATCGCTAGTTTTGATGATATATCAAGTTGTCATCCACTTCAATGAACTGCTCTCTGAATATGTTTAATATGAAACTCAATGGGAGAGAAACAAGAAAAGCCTTGAAATGCGATCACCTGCCAACAGCATGTAGTGATCCACCCGACAGCCCTGATAGATGAGAGGTCTTACCTGTGGCTGGGAATGTGAATCACAAACCAGGGGTAACGCAAAATTAGGAAAAAAAACCCACCGTGCTATGAACTTCTGGGTCAAATACCGATGTTGAGCATCCAAAAACACAACGATGACCTAGATTTGCTCCCACCAATGTCTGTCACTCCCAACACAACAACTCAAGGGGGCTGTAAAAAACAAATCCCCCGCTGAACCTCTGATGCTTCATAAAAGCTGCACGTCTGCCTGTTTGTTGTTTGCTTTGTCGTCCGTAAGGCGCGCGCCGTGCAGCGTCTGTTTTACGGCGGGGAAAGTGTCGCGTAGGCGCTTTTCACAGGAATCCGCTGGATAACAAGCTGGCTACAGGACTCAGTGCTCCAGGGGCCGGTATTTCAAAACTTGTAATCCAGATCAGAATGATCCGGATAACCAAATCCCCCTGTCCTCAGCCACGGATCAACCTGATCTATCCCGGTATTTCAAAACTTTGCTGGATTGGATCAGAGTGATCCTGATACCGGCAGATTGGGATGTCCAAATCCGTCCCGCCCCTGGATCACAGACAGGGAACAGGAAATGGAGCCAACATTTTACAGAAAAAGGAGAAGCTAGCTCAACTATTGTCTCTGAATTAAAGTATAATCTTAGCCAGTGTTGATGCGTCCTCAGACTAGATGAAAGGCAATCATTATATTGAGTTAACCAATTATGTAAATCAGCACAAAGTTGAAAGAAGAGCTCGGCGATCTCTAATTAAGCAGAGTTCGCGCTAATGCGAGCTAACGCTGCTCCATTGACTCCTGTGTTAAGGAGCTAACAAGCTAGTAAATAGGCTAGCGTCTGTATGTCGCGGTCCACAGTCCATTTGAATGCATTCACTCGCAAGGCATTGTGTGTAGATTTTAAAATGTGTTGTACATATCTTTTTAGGAAACAGTTGTTAACAAAGGGGACAGCCCTAAAACCTTAATATTAGATTTTCTTTACAGATGTCTGTGGGAAGAGACTTGCACAGACTTGCTCGTTGTATCACTACAATGACAATAAAACCTCTTTATCTTTATCTTTTTCTTTATTTCCCTGTATGCCAGCATGGCAAGTTTGATTACACTGGGTTATTTTCTGTGGGGCTGAACCTGATGAATATTGTCATTATCAATTAATCTACTTGACCGTGAAGTTTATAAAATATCATAAAATAGTGAAAAATGCCTCTTACATTATCCCAGAGTCTAATGCCACCTTCAAATGTCTATTTTTTTATCCAATCAACAGTCCAAAACCCGAAGATTTATAACGATATAAAAATCCTCCCAATGGGAAAGTTGAAACCAGAGACGTTTTCTCCACTTTTGCATAATGACTGAAATGATTAATAGATCTAAATCTGATTCATTTTCTCTCGATTGACAAATCGATTAGGTCAACTAACAGTTTCAGCTCTACATCTTTGCACAGACTTGCTCCAAATGGCATTACTTTTTGAGCTTTGGCTATGAAAATTAAGTGTGTGTGCTGAATGCATGTGAATAAAAACATTTGACAGAGTTTCAGTGGAGGCCTTTATCAGTGGGTAACTTAACAAAAAACAAATCAAACTAACACTTCTTAAACAAGAAGAAGTGAAGTTAAGAATTCAGTTGCTGGAAAAGCAGTTAAAAGACTGAAATGTATACTGCATAGTTTAACACTTTGTTTAATAAATCACATTGTTTTTCCTTCATAATTCCTTGTTAATTGGAGTTTGTAATGTCACTTACACGCAGTAGTGTAATGTTTATTCTGTGTTGCACTTCTGACGCCGATTTGTTAAAGCATTGCAGTGAACAGCGTGCATGTTTGCAGAAAAAAAAAGGAACGTGAAAAGGAAATAAACATTGATCAAACAGCAGTGAAGCTTAGTTGTATTAAACAAAGAACTTTGGGAGCAGTTACACTTCAACTGTTCAAATCTTAACATGTAATCTCCCTCAAATCCACCTCTGAGGTGGGATCAGGGTGATCCTGATTTTTAGGATCAAACTGATCCAGATTTCCCACTTAAGTTTGAAATACTCAACAGCAGCTTTTAATCCGGATCAAAGGCAGGATTGGATTGCCAAATCTGAATCTGAATCTTCAGGATCAGATTTGCTTTGAAATACCCGTTTTTAGGATCTGATCAGGATTTAATCCAATCCAGGTGGATTAATCCTGTCGGATCATTTTGCGGCCCCAGATGTGCACCGGGTCTGTCAGACTCTGGAGGCATGTGTGTGTGTGTGCGCGCGTGTTGTTATGGTGACATTGTTAGGCGTTTAGCTGACGCTCATATCCTGATTGATTCGGGTTGAGTTGAAAGAGAAGAATAGTTTTGTATTCATGAATCAACAGGAAAGTAAAAAAAACAGGCTGCCGTGAAAACAATCTGAAATCAGCTTGTTTGGAAACTGGAACAATCGTACATGGACTTCTGTACGAGGCCTCTCTACTGTCCAGACGCCAGCTGGCCTGAGATGTTCAGCAAAAATGCATTTAAAAGGCCAGTATTGATAAAATAATAGATCTAAAAACGATTCATTTGTAATCTCATGCCAAAAAATGCCAAAGATTTGTTTTTATTCCTTTGCTTGTCTTTATGTTATAAAACCATAAACTTGGCATCTTATACTAAAGTATTCATTGAGATAATAATATTGTGAAATATGCATCTTTTCACAAAGTAGTTCTCGCTACTTTCTATTTGTAATCAAGGTACCACCAAACTTTTTTTATTTAACAGTATGTATTCAGAGTAGAACCTTGATCATATTGGATTGTGATATTTGGTATTAAAATAAAGCTCAGTATCATCAGATAGATGTATCAGTCACTCTTTAGCAGGAACATGAAAACAACTGGAGGACAGCACGAACATTTTTTTAAAGTCACGGGAAGTATATAGTATATCCATACAGTCTAAACTGCAGTTATATTATAACAAAGGTATAATTGCATGTGTTTGAACAGTCTCATGTTGTTGGGCTTTGTTTTGAGGCTCTTCTGGCTCAGTGGGTTGTTGGGTAGTTGAGTTTTGGCCTGTGTGGTGGAAGCAGTAAACAAGGAAACCTTAAGTGCAGTCTGTATATTAATACTAGTACTGTTGCAGTTGTGGTAAACAGTAAATGCCAGCCAAGTACTGTTTGCAGATGTTTATTTTAGTAGTTACCCATTTGTAAAAAAGCAATGCTCTCTGTTTAATATCAAAAATGTATTGAATTTTAGGGTTAGGATGCTCGCCAGTGGAATACAGTCAACTAAGACAGACACCAACTTATCATGGGTCATAGGTGAGGATTGAAAGGGATTATTTTTGTACAAAGTCTGTTGTTTATAAGCAAAAGTCCTTATTTTGCATTTGAAATAGTCTAATTTAAAGTTTGAGACAGTTATTGTGTCAGAGCTGAAGCCACCAGGGAAGATTCCTCTGCTGCTGAATAAACCGATTTACATTCAAACGAACTGATCCAGGAGCAGCTCCGGCTCTACGCATCGTTGCATTTCAACCACAAGATAGCTGCCCTGCTTTCTCCTCTCCACCAGTGTGTCATGTGGTTGAAAAGGCCATGTGCTCAGAGTTTCTCCTCCCTCCCTCCCTCCCTCCCCCATCATTCTCCTCCCCCTTCCCTCCCTCCCCACTCATCCTCCTCCTCCCCTCATGAGGTGGCCTCTCCGCGCTCAGTCTCTGCTCGTTCCCAGTCAATGGGCACCAGTGGCCGGGGTAGCGACCTTTCCGACCTCTTTAGCGCTGATTGGCGCAGCATGGCTCTCGGCTTGGCTGCACTCCCTCCTCTCTTCCTTCTGGTGAAACATGGCTGCTCAGTGAGGGAGGGAGGGTGGGGGGGGGCAGAGGCTGTTGGTACCCATCAACATGGTGGTCGCTGGCTGAACTCTGTGCTCATTGAAAGTCAATTAAAAAGGTTTTGATATACATAAATTGCACTGGATGAGTCACGTATTATAGTCGGTAGTTACCTCTCGCCAAACACCCATTAAGTTGCACTCCAGGTTAAAAGCATTTCATTATTATCAATGCATTAAAAACTAATCATACAATAACATATATATATATATATATATATATATATATATTGCGTTCTCCACTGCAGCCAGTGAGCAACAAAAGTAAACCTCCTGTCATAATCTAAAGTAAGTGATGGGATAAGATTACTTGTTAACCATAAGACACTACTACTGAGGCACAAACAGCATGGTTAGAAACTGAAATATGAGACCAGACACTGGAAACAGGAAATCTTGGACTAGACACAGCATCTTTAAGAAATGTGCACGTTTAAATTCCTCTGTGTCCTGCTCCAGACAAAACATTTGGAGAGTGTAAAGTACTTGGAAAGAAACTGACCTCATTAACTCAAAAGAAGGTCTTGTGAGTGCATCAAACAGAAGAGAAAACATTTGGTCCGAGTTCATGTATTGATCTAATGACATTGGTATTGGCATAACATATGCAAGAAAATCTTATTAAAAAGGGTAAAAAAACAAGAACAGGGCTTTCTTTACTCTGCACCGTCCGAACGGTCCGAGCTGCATAAAACACACATGTTGGACTGGATGCTGGTGCAGTGTAGTCTCTGTGTTTCCTGACCTTCTCCTGCTCCAGTAATCAGATCTCATCTTCTTTGGAGCATAATTAGCCTTTGCTCCGAAACCGTGTTTTCAGTAAACTAATAGAAGGGGATCTCCAGTCTGGAGGCTGGTTTCGCTGTGGGGCAACTGCAAACTGCAAACTTTTAAAGATGGGTGTTAAAATCTCTCTGCTTTTTTTAATGTATAAACCGTGCGTGCGTCCCGGAATCCGTCTGTTTGGTGGCCGTGCTTGTCACGTGTGCTTTAGAGATACAGTCCTCTGGGCGGGTGAGGCTTTGTCGTGGAGACGGCTGCAGCCATCTGCTCTCCAGGGAACAGAAAGCGAAAGAGCAAATTGCTGCAATTGAAGGGTAGAAATATCGTCCTATTATTAGCTGGCATCTTCCTGAGTATGGTCTCATTTTAATACACACGTGACTTCACACATGTACGGGTCATAGGTTCTGAGTGATTGCAAGTAAGATACAAGCCTGCTATGAGCTAACCAGCATTAGTCATGTGATTATATGCACGGATCATCCATTTGGTTTATGGCAAACTCTATTAATGAACTGTGTTTTTTTTGCTGCAGCCTTTTAGCAAAGTATATAAGCACATAAAAAGGACGTGATGGGACATTGCCAGAACTGCAGATGTCCTTTACAAAAAAAAAAAAAAACACCAGCAAAAGGTGTACAGTAAGCAAAAAAAAGATTGGCTGCCAGCCACAAACTGCATTGTTAACAAGCTATGTGTTTTGTTATGGCTTCTAACGGGCAAGTTGTCTAAAAATCTGTCTGAAATCTGAAAGTTAAACTGCACAACAAGACGTGTGAGGAGGGTTAGACCTGACTGTAACACTGCTCTAATAGCAAGAAGCAGAGGACAGAGAAAAGAGTGTTTCTTTTCTCAAAAAGGAACCTGTTTACCGTGAGTCGGGCTGAGCATGCACCACTGCAGTCTATTTGTGCCCATAATGAAATCAGAGAGTCACATGCAGGTGAATGTATGGGTAATATATGGCCTGTCATGAGCCTAAGCACTGTGAAAGAGAAACACGCGCACACAAACACACACACACACACACACACACACACACACACACACACACACACACACACACACACACACACACACACACACACACACTAAGTAATTTAGCAAGCCAACAGGATTTAATGTCTTGAATCTGGTGTCTGCCAAAGTGGAGACCTACAGTACATAAAAATGGAATTACAGAAAGAAAGAAAAGGAAAGTGCTAGTATGGCAGGTTCTCTGGACACACACACACACACACACACACACACACACACACACACACACACACACACACACACACACACACACACACACACACACACACCGCTGTGTCTGTCTCTCTGAGTAACAGCTGGGCTTCTTAGGTAAATTGAATCAGTTGCTCCCCGGTCGGTCGGGCTCTTGTGTGGCCCCTGGCATGGAAACCCAAGCTATCAGATTGATTTTTTTTTTGCACTCTCTCCCAGTCGGCCTCCCGCTCCCCCCACTTTTTTTTTTTTTTTTTTTTTTCCCCTCAGCCCAGTGCGTTGCAGGGATGGTCTGACTAGTCGGCTGCGTCCAGCAGAGTTGAAAGCCTGGCGAGGCCGCTAACTGGCTGCTGGCCCCACAGGAGCCTCCCGTTCTCTGATGGCTCTCTGTCTGCAGTAGTCGCTCAGTCTCTCTGTGACAGTAGCTGTTGTACTGTATATGTGAGTGTCTTCTGGGAGTAGAGCTTATGTAACCTCCCTCATTGGTCTGCTTCAGGGACTAGTGGAAAACCAGGTCAGTGCAGCTCCTCTTAATAGCTAATACTTGGCGAGGTAGCCTTGACACACACACACACACACACACACACACACACACACACACACACACACACACACACACACACACACACGTATCTCCTCGGGCTATTTTCCCCCTGACTTCAGGTGCTATCCTCAAACCTCTCCTCCATCTAAGCCTCTAGACTCAGAAGGCAATTATTGACATATTTCACTAAAAATCCAGCTTCTTTGTCAAAGTGCAGGGAAGCAGGTCAGACAGGCGGGTCAGACTGCATCACTGTGATTAGCCTGCTAGCCTCTTACTCACAGGTGACTGATGCTACTCCTAAATAGGATTTTGAAGAAGGCCTGAGAGTAAAATAAAAAAAGGTACCACTGGTGGGAGATGCCTCCTCACCCAGCCTTCATGTCTCTTTACATCTGAGCTGTGTATCTCCCTTTTTCCTTCTTTGATGGTGTAGTTTTTTGTTTTTTTGGCTGTGTGGATCTTGCTACTGTAAATATAGAATATGTAGCATTCTGTTTAGAGCAGAGACGATTAGTCAATCCACAGAATGATCAATCAACACTAATAAACCAAAAATTTGATTAAGCAAGAATGACAAAAAATAAATCGGTGATTGTGAATATTTGAAAAGAAATGTTGTGATCCGTCATCTGTGATATTAAACTGAACATTTTGGGGGTTTTGGACCGTTTCTCGGACAAAGCAAGACATTATTTATGCATTATTTTAGGATATTTTGTTGACAAAATCGATTTAATAAAATGTCCTAATGTACATATTCAAAAACATAAACACAAATTTCATAAAAATAAAATTAAAAAAAGAGTATAATTACAAGTTTGTCACTTCCCCACCTCATTGCAAAATGTTGCACATTTTTTTTGCATCGTTTTCTCTTCAGCATGTTGCTCTAAAAAGCTTGCTGTTGCTCACTGGGTGAGCCCTTGTATGTCATCATATACATATTTATTCAAACACTTGGGAAACTCTTTGTTGCATTCAGAATAGATAAAGCAGAAAGTCATCATTTGGGGACTTATTTCCTCTTTCCATACTATTCTAAACTTGATCATTTTGAGGACTAGGAAACCGTGAAGTTGCTTTTTTCTCCTTTCTCCATTTTCTATACTAGAAACTATACTTGAATTGATTGATTGTAAAAACAAGTGGTAGAATAATCCAGTGCGAATAACAATCCACACAACAATCCAGGTACAAACGATGAAAATGTGATGATTTCCTGCAGCCATCTCATTAACTGCGACTTTGTCTGCAGCTTCACTCTGATCTGTGACTTCATTGACACACCAGAGGTAAAACCCAGAGATTTCAGTGTACAAACAGTAGCTGTACACAATCCATCATCCATGATAGATTACTGTTTAAACCCCTTTAATCCAGGTGTAGAGCTGGTGTGGATGGCCTTTTGGCAGAGAAGATTAGTGTGTGTGTGTGTGTGTGTGTGATGCGGAAGATTAATGCATGTATTGTATTATGAAATTAAATTAAAGCCACAGTGTATGCTCTTCTCTGCAGCCGCTGTGGTGAGGGAGGATGGAAAACGCCCTGCCAGAGTGGTTGTGTTAGAGAGCTAAAATAGTGTGTGTAGGTAGGAAGAGAGAGAGAGCGAGAGAGAGAGAGTGCATGTGTATGTGAGTGGGAGGAGGTTTATGAGTGAGTATGACAGTGCAGGTTATGTGATTGAATGCAGGCCTGCTTCATCCCTCACACACACACACACACACACACACACACACACACACACACACACACGTTGACAGGCCACAGGTTGTTAGGTGCTTATTGTTTTGAAGTGTTTACTTCCGTTTCTCCTCCCATGCATTTCAAAACAAAAAAATACTGGACTTTCAGCAGGGAGTTTCCACCAGCAGCCCGGTGCTCGTTTCCTAGATGAGAATCAGAAGTGAGCGGGTGGCTAACGAGAAGGCAATCAGTCCATCAGGCCAGAAAACAGTCACAGACCTGCAGCCCTCAGCTCTGTGACGCCATCTGGGTTTCTCTCTCTGTCATCATTTGTCTTGAAAGGTTTGTTTAACAAAGACCTGATGGAAAGTGACAAAAGTATCTAGATTTCTCTTTTAGGTTTTGTATCAACACCAATGATTGTTTTTTTCAAATGTTTCAACATTGGTGCAGAGTTGAGTAACCTGGAGTTATCACACATGGTTATAATTGTTAAAGTAAGGTGTTTGACGATTCTAAAACAACGTATTCTACAAATTGTCTCATAATATAAAGTTTGGTTATTGTGGGGGGGGGTCAGCTGACTATGATGAAGCCTAAGAACCAGTTTACGACCACTTTAATACAGAAATAATCGCTTTGAGAAACAAATCTCATGGTTCCTTCACAATGAAAAAGTGCCTCCTGGATGCTCACGCCTCTTCACTAATAAGAAAATGCAAATAAAGAGGATTTTAATGGAACTAAACCAACAAGAAAAAACACAAAGTAAAGCCTTTGGGCGTGCAGGTAACCTAGAGGAAAGGTGTTCTTTTAATATTCACTCCTGCTATGTCTCCAAACACTCAAAGTTAAGACAGCAAAGCGGTCTCAAAAAGGGCCTAAAGATCAGAGTTTCTGGCTGACACCACCAGGTGAAATGAGGTCTGCATTAGGTGGAGGAAGGATCAGAGTGCCCTGTGTGTGCAGGTCCTCCCCTCTCTTAAGCCCTAAAGAAAAAGGCGTAGTCACACGCTGATTGGCCAAAAGGGGAAATGCACCAAGCTGCTCTCAATTCTTAATTACCTGCTCAACAGGTGATCTGAATAACCATCCAATCAACTCAGGGGGAACGACTACTATGATTTAAATCAGGGGGGGTCAAAGATTTTCAAAGAATAAGCAAAATACTTACTCTCAACAGTCTTCAGTTGCTGCATTTGACATAGTTTTGTGGTTGAAACCCAGTCACATTTATAAATCATGTTGAGATTTTTGTCATTGCAGAAGATCATTAATGTCATTCGTGTATTAACATTGGACGCAGACTCAGGTTTGAGGGTTTCGGTGGCTCTTTAGAACTTGTAAGTCCAAACCTTTAACAAACCTTTTTATTCAGGTTGCAACTTCCAGTTTCCCTTTTAATCCCCATCATCCATGCAAAGCTGTAAATAGAGCTTCATTCAGAGAGGAACACAGGAGGAGGGAAGGTGCTGAGGTAAACAGGAAGTGACCACTCACCACTTTAACCCCACACTACACTGTATGTCACGTCCTGTATGTGGTCTTATTGTGAGAGTGCTCAGGTTACATTTATGGCCATGGGAGGGAGACATGTTTTATTAGACTATTAGCCTCTGATATGTTGATATGTAGGTCAGAGCTGTGTTTATACAGTACGTCTGCATGTGTGTGTGTGTGTGTGTGTGTGTGTGTGTGTGTGTGTGTGTGTGTGTGTGGGGGAGGAAATTCCTAACAGCACCGTGTTAGCGTGTGACCCAGTTGTTGTCAAAGAGAGTTAAATCCCGCTGATCCAACACTTGTCGCACACACCGCACACTCAATGTGTGTGTGTGTGTGTGTGTGTGTGTGTGTGTTTTGTCAGACAGGTAGCGATGAGTCAGTGTGGCAGGAGAATGTCAAAGATGCATCTAGTCTGCAGATCGCTTTTGAGGCTCAGTGGCACTTGGAGAAAAAAATCCAACCGTGCTTTTCACCGTGGAGCTCAGCTCACAAAAGCAGACTTTCTTTTCTCTTGCAACAAACAAACCCACGGGGGTCAGAGGTCAGAGTGCAGGTCGCATGCAGGGAAATGTCCTGGAACTGGCAGCAGCAGAAACACAAGACTATTCAGTTGTAAACCCTTTTCATTATTTATCGTATATAGCTGCTGCACTAAACACGGAGTCAAAAATGAAGTTCCTGTTTTTCATGTTGTATATATTTAGCGTAGTATTAATACTTTCAAAGAGTCAGAAAGCTTTAAAAACCGAGAACTTTGCTCTCTGAAATCTGCAGATTGTCAGTGCTGAACAAGCTTTGTTCATTGTGACATCTGTAGATTCCTGCTGTCTCTACCGCTGCTGATACATATCTGAGAAGTAGCACTGCTCTGGTAATGTGTTTTTCAAAGATACTGGTTTCAGTTTGACTCGCTCTTATGTTAAAGTCACCGTGAGTAACTTTGAAATGGTTGTGAAACTGTCTCAAATTAATACTGGTTCCTCTATGGAGACCCAGGCCGTATTGCTGGGCCCAATGGAGTAGAAAGGAAAACCAGGGAGTACCAAAACCAGGACTGCACGTAGCAAACTGTCAGACCCTGCTGCAGTAAAATGAGACGTTTTCTAAAGGGAGTCTGGTGTTCAGAAACACTACCACTATCGTCCACAGGGACCCCAAAATCAACACAAAGATGAAAGCTCCCTGTAGTAACTTTAAACAGGCCCTATTATATATATATATATATATATATATATATATATATATATATATATATATATTTTATGCTATTTTCCGGGTGCATATATATATCTTTATCTCAAGTTACAGTTACAACATGTTTACATGCGTTAATGCTCATTCCTTGTTTTTCTCATCCTGGCTGTCCTGCAGCACCTCTTCTCACCCTCTCTCTGAAACGCTCCGTTGTAGCGCTTGCTCCTCCCTCCAGAAAGCAAAGTCTGCTCTGATTGGTCAGCTAGCCCGCTCTGTTGTGATTGGTCAACGTTTCACATTTCAAAAAGCTTCAGCTCCATCTCTGTCTTTTGTTTTTTGAGGGCCAAACTAGCCGGAAGGAGTTTTACGTCACTTCCGTAACATTGTGACCTCATAAAGTTACAGAAGCGAAGGAGATAATTCGATGGAGCCGTTTCAGGAGCTCAGGAGCTTCTGAGGGGGAGGGTAACTCCTTTTAGGCGTGGACTTCAGGTTTTACACTCTACAGACCTTTTACATGTACAAAAATATGTATAACACACAAAAGAAGAGGGAAAATGTAGAAAAGCATACTAGGGAAGCAGGTGAACAGAAACAAATTGTTCTTATTTTTCCCTCCACCTAATATTAGAGTTTACTCCTACATCAGTTGGCATCAAATAGGCAGATTTGTGGAAGTTTGCCCACCTGCTTCATCGTAGTGCACCTATCAGAGTGAAACAGTGCGTTTTTTCTCTGTGTTTTACATCACAAATTGTTGTTGCACTTCTTTCATGGTTTTCTTCTTCTGATTTTTTGAGTGGCTTATTATGATTCATTGAACGATGCACTTCCTCATCTGAACATCTACAGTAGTTCAACTAAGGTTGCATTTATTTCAATCGAAGCAGCACCATGAGTGTTTGTAATGATGTTCCCCATTCTGGCTCTGTTCTAAGAGAGGAAATGATTTAGTGCTGGTGGGGCCAGCTATCTTTAAGTAAAGCAGTATCTTAACTGCTCTTTAAGAGATTCTTTCTTCAGGTTTAATTCATGTCTTTTCAAAGAGAAATACCAGAATGGAACTTGAGCTATCTATCTCCATTGCTTGTCTGGCCTCGCTGTTCTGTAGGATGTGCTGACTTGAACTTGAAGTGTCACTTATAGAGATGTTGTTCATGCTCAAACTTTTTCCTACAAAGTCAAACAATTAGATTTTCTAATGCACTAATGCACATGCAGCGATTTCTGGTTTTGGTTATGACTTTAACAGCAATATTTAAATATGACTAAGGCAACAAATGTTCAACATGTTGTTTATTTTGGCATGTCTGTTTTGTTGTTTGCACACGCTCCCACACAAATACAGCATGCCATGTTACCTGATGCATAATATCACTCTCAAAATGGACTGATCGTATGAACTTTAACAGACTTCCTGGATATTCACGTTTGTTTTTAATAGCTTGATTTTTTAGAATTATCCATTCAGTTACTTCAATTAAGGTACATACATTAACACTTAAATCACACTCTAACTAACCCCTCACTCCTTTAAGACACGTAAAACAAACTGGTTTAAAAACCTGCATATACGCATTAAGTTAAGTTGAAAAATAGTTATGAGACTACCCCTCTATGTCTCTCTCTGCGGCTTGTATTTTTAATATAGTCATGAATTTTTGATTTAGTTTAAGTGCTTAACTTTAGAGTTCTTGCTTTTTAAAATATGACACAAGTTTTAAACTAAGTCCCCCAGTTTGACGGCAGAAACTGGTCGACTGGTTAATCCAGAGTTCTAGTTCACTCAGGCAGTAAGAGTCTCCTTTTCTTGGATATGATGTATTACAGCCAGCGTTTCTCCTCCATTTACTGCCCAGGAGCTGTATTATCAGGTAAAGTTATTAGTTTTGTTCAGTGATTTACTGGTCTAAAAACGTCATTATGTATAGTAAAACAAAACAGTTTTTTATCTCCAAGGTTTTCAGTATTTAACTGACTCAAATCATAAATTTAGAAAATATAAGTTCTTTTTATAATCTTCCCCTTTGATTATTGTGGCCACATATACTCCTTTAAAGGGTATCATCATGATATTCATCAAACTTAACCAAAATATGGCTGTTAGAGATGAATTATAGCAATAATTACTTGTCTTGGAGTTAATGAAACCCTAAAGAAACTCAGCAGTGACCTACATACAACATATTTGTATCACCATAAACAAAGACAGGTTGTCTTAGATGCTGTTCATCCATTCGTTTATTCATTCGTGTTCTGATTACTCAAGGAGTAAAAGGAGTGTACTTGTATTTGAAATTAAAACATTTAAAAACTAAAATACAATAAACTCTTAAGGCCTCTTCGTAGACGCTGATATGTGAATTTCAGGTGCTTTTCTGTTTTCCCTCACGAGAGGAATGAAACTTTTAAAATCCCATCGCTCACACTCACAGCGGTGTGCTAAAAGGTCTGCCTTGTAAGAGAGGATCTTTGATCTCAGAGGGACTAACCCAGATTCATGATGAGTCTCTTACACAGAGAGAAGGTGGAGCAGGTAGTCAGTCGCTCAGCTCAACCCTTTCTAACCCGCCACGGCTGGTGTCCCTAAATAATGGATCAAATGCGGAGAATATGTCGCCTTTTTTTCATGCAACTGTGTAGTTGTTTCATATGATCAGGTATCTTATAAAACAATCCGTTCCACACAGACATGAAAAGCAGTTTGTGTTTCACCTGTTTCAACTGCCACTAAACCAACCAACCTACTTTGTGCCGTTTCTTTTTCTGTCTCTGGCATCAAACATTGAATGTTCACCAGCCATGTTGTGTACGATCCACATGTGTGCGTTTGTCATTTGTATCTTGGTAGCTCACCCTTTAAAATCTCAGGGTGTATTAGGCCTTTGTTAGCAACGTTGGTAAAGAAAGAGCACAGGTGGATTTTGTAGAATGTAAAACAGTACCTTGTCTGGTTTAAGTTATTCTGTGAATAAGGATTGTATCTGTATCGCTGGGGCGATAAAACGATTTAGAAAAATTATTTGGCGCACTAGACACTGCAATAATGTAAATATAAATCACTGTTAAAAGGATCATTAATAATTTTTTTATTGATTGTACTTGTATAGCGCTTTTCTAGTCTTCCGACCACTCAAAGCGCTTTGACATTACCAATCAATCACCCATTCACACCCATTCATACACTGATGACAGGAGCCACCATGCAAGGTGCCACCTGCACATCAGAACCCTAACTAACATTCATACACATACATACACCGCAGGAACAGCCTGCGGGAGCAATTTGGGGTTAGTGTCTTGCCCAAGGACACACCGGCATGGACTGCCGGAGCCAGGGATCGAACCGCCGATCCTCTGATTGGAGGACGACCCTGCTCTCCACTGAGCCACAGCCGCCCGATATTGTTTGTTATTAATGATCCTTTTAACAGTGATTTATATTTTTTATAAAATCAAATGCAGTCCAGATATTCTGTTTCTTTATTTTAGGCCAGTTCTGAAAGTCCTGGGTGTTGATAATAAATAATTGTATGTTATAAGCCATAATGAACTTTCTGGTTTCTTTAGGGTTTTGTCAAAAGGAGAACACTCTTTAAAATGTAAATTAAGCCTTAATATCGTTAAATATATATTCTGAAAATGATTGATATCGATCAATATTACAAAACATTTTTGGCCATTTCTTCCAGTCCTCCATATCAACCCACTGCTAGCGTTTGGCACAGGGGGGTCTGTGTTTGTTGTTGGTTATTGTGAAGGTGAAGGAAGAAAAAAAAGGAATGAATGTGTTTTAACAGGCTTGATTGGTTCCTGTTGATCTCCAGATGGGCTCCAATCAACCTGTAGAGAACCCTCAAGGGCCTCTGTGGGGGGGGGACTTTTATTGATTTATGTGCTAAAGATGTCCTTTTACAGATAGTTTGACCTTGCAGACACTTTAGGGTGTTTATGATTATTTGTCCTGTAAAGAACTTGTTGTTTCTTACACTTATTCCATTTAAAAGACGTCGTGAGCTTTAGTCCCACTCAGCTGCATCCAGTTTAAAGTGTCAGTTCTTTTCTTAGTGTAAGTTGTAGCTCTGGTGATGGCCCTTCAGATTTTCTCTAGTTCCTACTATTATCTGCTGAAGGGCCAACCCTACAAAGAGAGAGAGAGAGAGAGAGAGGGAGGTCTGATTGAGCACCTGGGCCAAACAGGAAGCAGCTGGACAGTCCTGATTACTCTGTGGGGACACACACACACACACACACACACACACACACACACACACACACACACACACACACACACACACATCCACACAATTCCTGAAACACGTCAGGTTGCAGTGACTTACCAGGGTGAATAATAAAGATTCACTGTACACTTCATACTCACACACTGTAACAAACACACACATGTATATGATACACGTGGCAGATGCTCCGTCTCTTTGGGAGGAGGAGGAGGAGGTGGGGGGAGTCCCTGGTCTCTGGCTTACATTGCTGGCTTCAACCTGAGGGGCTTTCCTGTGTGTCTCTCTGTGTGTGTGTGTGTGTGTGTGTGTGTGTGTGTGGAGATGGTGCATGTATAGCTTTGCAGTGTGTGTGTGTGTGTGTGCTTGTCCAGAGGTTGTTGGCTGTATTAAGGCATGATGGGCATGGAAAGGCGGTGCGGTGTGCCAGGGAAACAAGTGACCACACCCTCCTCTCCTGTCTGTGCAGATGACGTAGCCTCGGTCTTACCTCATGATGTGGACTTTTAACAGACACTTCAGGAATATGACTCAGTGCTCCGGAGTTAACGACTTCCAGGCCTGTTTTTAAACTCGTGTTTTTTACCTTGGAGGAACTCTAGTGTTGCCACATACTGTAGCATTTCACCTGGATTATAATTATCGAAAAGGAAAAGGATTGTTCGCCTCTTCAGACGTTATCGGTACTTAAATCAGAGAGCGTGGTCAACCTTGGTTATCCTCTTCAGAAAAGGAAGGAAAAGCTGGAAGTAACAACACGTCCTTCACAACAGGAAGCAATTTGATTTGTGGGAAATGTTGTCTTCATGACAGGGCTGCAACAAAAAAGAGCTCCCAGTGATTTATCTGATAATTGATGAATTTCCTCTTAGTTTAATTGACTAACAGTCCAAAACCACAACATGTAGAGGTTTTTGTAATATCTCATTCTTAATCAATTAACTAATTGATTAGACACAATTAATACACACAATTAATCTATTTATAGGTATTATGTGTCTGTATTCTGCCATATCTCAGTATTTCCTTCATATCGTTGAGGGAATTACTTGGACAAACGTCTACTTGGACTAAAAGATGAACTGTTAAGAGTCTGGTGGCAAAAGGTCACCGTGACCTCAATAATGAATATGCTAATTAGGACACTTTCACACAAAAAAACAAGATCAAAAATAAGTATTATAAATAAGCAAATGAGCAATTTTACTGTTTTTTTTATTGCTCATTTGCTTATTTATAATACTTATTTTTGATCTTGTTTCTTTTACTATGTCTCTTGTTTGCACTATCCTCTATGCTGCTGTAATCCTGTAAATTCCCCCACTGCGGGACTAATAAAGGATTATCTTATCTTATCTTATCTTATCTTATCTTAAATGTCCAAAAGGATGAAATAATGAAGAGATGACATTGTGGTCAAAAATTTCATGTCAAAGAAATTAGTAGATATGTAAAAAGAAATAAAAATACATGCTAATATGTACTCTCAAACACACACACACACACACACACACACACACACACACACACACACACACACACACACACACACACACACACACACACACACACACACACACACAACTTGAGCCACTTGTAATAACATGAAGGAGGAGGAAATGTGTTACTGTCCCTTTAAGTGGGCCGTCTCTCCCTGCAGCTGCTCACCATGTTAAAGTCTGGTCACATCTAGTAGCAGACAGACAGCTTTAGTGATGTTCACTCTTGTGTTTGGTGCACCACAGACCCCCCCCCCCCAGTGCACACACACACACACACACACAGACACACACACGTGCACACACATACAGTGGGGGAATTGTCTGTTAAGGGCTTGGCAGATGTCCCGTGCTGCACAGCTGCACTGGGTCAATACATACAAAAACACACACACACCCACACACACACACACACACACACACACACACACACACACACACACACACAAACACACATTTAACACTAGCTGCGGTCTCGTCACGCTGTGTGATGTTTTGCTCACTCGTCTGTCTTTGCTCAGGACGCATCACACATTAAGGAGTTGACTCATTTTCATTCACGTACACTATAATGAGTGTTTGCTCAGCTGTGTTTCGGTAATGATTGCGGGTGGTGAAATATTCACTATTTATTCGTAATCTTGTATTGTTCAACTTACAAAATATATATGCAAAGCCAGGTTGGTGTTTATAGCCGTGCAAGTGAGGTGGCGGTGGCGGTGGCGGTGGCTCCAGAGATCCACGACTACTGGATGGATCGCCATCACATTTTGCACACACAAAATTGTGACTTGTAATAACTTCTGTGATCCTTTTTTACTTTTTTTTATCTAGCGCCATCATCAGGTATAGGTGTCCAATACTTTAGTAATCGTCGAAAAACCTGCAAAACTGTTGACATTTGACCTCAGCTACATATGTGTTTTTATCTATAACCAGCAGCGTTAGTTAGCATGCCGAACTAAGATGCTAAACATGCTAAACGTCTGCATGTTAGCATCATCATTGTAAACACGTTAGCTTGGAGGTGTTAGCATCCCAGTTTAAGTACAGCTTCACGGGGGCTGCTAGCGTGGCTTCAGACTGTTGTTATTAAGACCAGTATAGTCCGGATACACTGTATCCACACACTGGTACTGGTCTATATCTAGCTTGTCGTCCCCCCCCCTTCTCACGCTCTTCCCACTGCACTGCAGCCGACCTTTGACCCAGAGACCAGGCCGTTGTATTGTGGTGTGTCCAAACGCACATGATTTCCCCCCTTCAGGGTCACATGACCTGATGTGGGTCTGGATCACTGACGCCCACACCAACTTAGTCAGGCGCTCTGAACTGCTGCTGCTGTATTCTATCTTTTTTTTTTTTATGTAAAGAAGAACTGTTTGTGGGAATTATTTATTTAGTCCTTTTCCAATCATTGAAAGGTGAAAGAGAGACAATATGAATTCAGTCATTCAGTGGATACAACTGTTTACAGAGTAGTGGCATTAAACATGTGTTTTTTTTTTTGTTTTTTTGGTTCTGTTTAAGGCGTATTCTTTAATTTAATCTTCAGTTTTTTTATTTTCTGTTTGAAGTGACTTTGTTGTTGCGTCCTTGTTGAGCCCTTTTTTTTTAAATTTCTGTCTGATTAAATGAAGGTCAGATCACATAAAGTCGGAGGAGGCAGACAGGATATTATGAATTCCATCCTCTGACTTGTTGCTCTCACTCTCTCTGTTACGTGTCCCTTGTTTTAATTGAGGGGAAATTGACATTGATGATGTGTGCCACTATATCACCATGTTGTCCTTTGTGTTTTGAAAAACGCTCCTCGCTGTCAGTTTTGAATTCTGTTTGAAAGAAGTGAGAAAGGAAGACAGGTTCTACTACATCTACTGCTAAAGTTGTCCAGAACCTCTGAAATCTGCGCAAGTCGGTTTAGGCTGCAAAATTTATTTGCCATACTTAATAATGTTTTTTTTTTTTTTACTCCTTTGCTTGTTTTATTGCCTCGATTGTAAGCATATACACACAGTTTGTCTTTGTGAATGTACGATAGTGGATTCTTGCAGATATCCAATATTTTCTAACTCATTTAGACCAATTTGTGTTGCCGATTTAGAAATACACATATTTGTTTCCACCTATTTGAAGAAAAAACATAAATTATCTCCTTTTAGTGAAATTAACTTCTGATTATGGCTACTGTTATCGCGATGACCCACTGGCGGATGCAGATATAAAATACAATGCTTATCAATATATGTACACATTCACTGGGCAGAATAAGAAAACTACTTCAACTTAGGTTACTAAAAACATGCCATGTTTATTTCAATGTAACATGTGCAAACAAAACGGGAAAATGTTGGACTAAACTTTTATTTCTTGACGATATTTCATTTTAAAGCCTTTATCTGCCGATACCGATTACATGCCAATATCATCGTGCATTCCTATTAATCTAATTTATTTTATCAGTGATATAATATTCAGGGTGAGTTAAGTGCATCGAATAATGAAACATGTTTTCACTCAACACACAGAAGGAGGCACAGGGAAAGGCTAAGCTTTACGACTTGAAGTGGCAGAAACCCAACGAGCAATCAGAAAAGAAATCTGAATAAATATTAGTTTGGAGTTATAATGAATAATGAAGGAGCCTGTTATGAAACACATTCCCTAATCACAGAGATGGACGGAGCAGGAAGGGAGGAATGCTGTCGTCTAGACTTCCCTCTTCCTCTCTTAGCTGGCCTCTCCTCTTTACAGACCTCCAGATGGAGGATTAACAGTTCATTTGACGCATTGTCATGATGATGTGGACAGGTCTCTCTCTCTCTCTCTCTCTCTCTCTCTCTCTCTCTCTCTAACTGAAAACACACACACACACACAAAGAAAGTTGTTTTCGGACTTGTCTGTGTGTGTTTTGTTTTTCCTACTCCGCTCAGTGGTGCCCCCTGTCTGTTGTTATGGTAACTGCTCTCAACAGAGCAGAGAAAGCACATGATGATGATCATTAACCCTCAGTCATTATATGTAGTCAGGGCTGCACCGTGTTTCTAATTCCAACCAGAGCCAACTGGCTGAGTTACTGTGCTTAAAAAAAAAAAAAAACACAAAAAAACACAAACAAAGCACGACCATGTGTGCTACGCTGACCAGTCTGTAATCTGATCTAATGTTGCTGCATTCAGAGCGCTACTTTGCTTTTGTTTACCAGATGTTATTTCTTCCTTTGAAGGTTTTGCTTCGTCAGTTCCTATTAAAGAGTAGGAGTGATGCACATAGCGGACACCAGACCTTCATTCAGGCAGATGGTACAAAAATACAACATCTAAATTGCTTTCTACAATTCTGTGTATTTAAAAAGAAACATTTCATTCACTCATTTGCTTAATGCACATCTTTAAGCAGCACTTTTACTCCTATAAAACAACCAGGTAAATAAAATATCACTGCATCAGCCCCTTAACGATTATTTTGAGAATATGATCCGACTAAAGAGACTCATTATAATAGAACGGCTTTGCTGTATATTTCAAAGCAGCAGAGACTTCTCTCTCCTTGGGGATTTTGCTCAAGTCTGCCAAGTCTGGAAATAAAGAGAAAACTATTGCAATCAAACGCTTAACATCTCTGCATTTGAGGTCTGGAAGGGATTATTTAATCACAGTATATACAAGTACAATACAAGCAAAACCGCTGACTCAACTCAAGGAATTTATGCTCTACAGCCTTTCGACCAATAGCTTCATATTCAATAAAGGAATCCATATTGAGCATATATTCAATGCCCTCTCAAACATTCTGTTTTGGATCTGGAGCTCAGCTGCTTGTTGTTCCCTGCAGCCACCATTGTTGAAGATTACTCACCAGTTTGCAACAGGCAGCCTCTGGTGTGCAGAACAGACACAGGCTGTTCCTCTGAAAGTACAGACCTTCCCATTATTGGGATTGCCACAAGCCTGTCTGGTTAATAATGTGTGTTTTTTTTGTTTTGTTTTTTGTCTGAATGAAGGGAGACACTGTGGATTTTTAAGAAGTCGCTGCCTGCAGTACGGGTGCGTTCGGACTGACTGTCTGCAGTGAAGTTATAAGTTTCGCCAAAATTAGCACAAAATGAAAGTTCCTCGCAGTAGCATGAGGAGCTCGGTTGCTATGATTCTATTTCAGGTGAATGAAATAGCTGAAATAATAAGCCGATCGACAGAAAGATGTAAGTTTTTAGTCGGACAAAACAAGACGTTTTCAAATGCTTTAGAAGATTATTTAGAGGAAATAATCGTTAGATTAAAAATAATAATGGAAATAATTGTTAAATGCAGCCCTAGTTGACTGTGATTGACCGAAATTGTCAGACAGGATATAATTTTGCTCCAGCACTCCTGCTGTCACTGACATGTATCTCTATCCATAAAACATCTTTATATTTCTGTACTGAGCTGGTATTAAGCCTAGACCTTTAACATGCAGACAAGTCCCTCGGATTTGAACCAGCAACCTGCAAAAGTTGCTAACATGTCACGTATTTCTCCATCCTTTTGCTTATATGAAATCACAAACCAGAGCTCATGCATTCAAACATATTATGCTCATCCGTCTCTTTCTGCACAAGCCTCTTACATCGATTCAGACGTGATCGATCCACACACACACACACACACACACACACACACACACACACACACACACACACACACACACACACACACAGAAACACACAGAAAACACACACACTCTTGCATTCACAGCTCCACTCGTCTGTCTGGAGCGGTGACAGCATCGTCTGCGAAGAAGCACCGCATCACTCCTGGAGGAGCGCGTGTGTTTGTGTAGAACGTGGTGTGCGCTCAGGGTGTGTGTTTAACTCAGTCGGGTGTCATTTGGCTCTTAAGGGTGTGTTAGCAGTTAACGGCGCTACCTGAAATAGCTTCCCATTGCATGCAGAGGTGCAGAACCAAACTTGGCACAACACACACACACACACACACAGAGAGCTTTTTTGTGGTTTCAGACGTGAGTGTGTGTGTGTGTGTGTGCACCTGTCACCTGTGAACAAACAACCCGAGCTTTCCTCCTCATTAAGCGTCTTCAGCACCTCCGCCAAGACGTACAGCTATCCTGCGGAGAGCACACACACACACACGCACACACACACACACACACACACACACACACACACACACACACACACACACACACACACACACACACACACACACACACACACTTGCAGACGCTCACAAACAGAAATACTAATTTGTGTTCACACACAGTGAAATGTGCACACATGCTGACAGCTAAAAAAAAGCAATTGAACACCTACTGCATAGTGCTCATCATCACTTACATCCCCCGTACACCCACACGTCTCCATCACATACATTTTGTGCTAAACACACACACACACACACACACACACACACACACACACACACACACACACACACACACACACACACACACACACACTTACCTGAATTCATTCAGACCAGTCCAGTTGGTCCATTTTTCACCCTGAGCTCCCATTAAGAAGCTGTAGCCCACAGACAAACTCACTGACTGCAGCACAGTGTAAAATAGATTTGCTTTCTCAGGCTGATATACAAGTGATTATTTTTCCCCTTGGCTGCTGGTTGTCCTTTTATTCATTTTTGTTGTCTGCTCAGTGAAGAGAGGGTAATTGTTTGTACCTGGAGTCAGATGTAGATTGATGTGGTGATGGAGATGATGTTTCTTGCAAAGTTTGGAGCAAATGACAGCAGGGGATCTGGAGACAGGAGATCTGGTTTGGAGTTGAAACTGGTTTGTTTTTTTGCGAGTTAATTGGGTTTTGAGATGACGGGACTCAATTGCAAATGCAATTTAATGTAAATATATTACGCTTAAGAAACATCTTTCTTTCTTATACAATGTCTTGTTTTTTGTCTAGGAGCGGCACCCAAAGGGAAAGCCGGATCAACTAGAAACTGTGTCTTGTTCTGTGATTTCATAGGAGAGCAGTTTCCTTTATTTCCTTACTTCAGTTTTCTGCTGTTACTTTGTGAAATGAAAAGACATAACATCTGACGTCTGTGTCCCATTTAAAACGATGCAGCAGATAACAAGTGTGTTATAATGGAGGCCGTGTTATTCTCCATTTCATGGATCCGACTTTCGGCTAGAATTCCAATCGACCTGTTTTTACAGTACATTTGCAGTAGAGGATTCAAAGCTCACGTGGCCAGTGTTCCATTTTTGCTTCAGCAAGATCCCACAATCTAGCCACGCATCTTGTTTCTGCACTGTTGTGTGCCATGTACCTCATTGTGTATGTTTGTAGTTCTTCAGTAAGTAGAGCACAGCGCAAAGGCTGCTTCGGTTCAGCGTCAAGACTTCCAGAGGTGCCATCAATGCCAGAAACGTATGAAGGAGAGACACTTAAGGAGGCAATCAGACTGGACTCCTTCCAACAGAGGCACCCCCCCTCCTCCAATGCAGCTCAGATGCTGATCACACCGCTGTCATGTTTGGCAGCCAGTAATTGCGCTTAATTGCCTTTATCCTCCATCCCAGATGTAAATCAGACGCTGATTGCAGCAGGCAGGGTTCTGGCTCCTCTGCGAGCTCAGTGAATCAGACCTGAGCTCTATAAAAAGGGCGTGGCTGCAAAAAATCGTTGATCGTCTTCCAACCTCTGTGTCTCTCCTCTGCAGTGACAGACTTCAACAATGGCTTGGAGGCCAGTTCGGACTCTGATGACGAGGACAAGCTACACATCGTGGAGGAGGACAGCCTGCAGGAGCCTGAGGTCGCCAACGCCGACGGGACCAAAACGCAGGAGAGCCATGACGCCACCACCACCACCACAACAACAGTATTACCCCACAACGGCTCCTTGAATGGAGGTGAGTCCTCCATGATAGAAATGATTTGTCAGTATCAGTATGTCATTTAAATGTAGGTCAGACATTCCCCCGGCTTTAGACTGGACTTTTTGAAGATAGATCTTCATTTTATCTGTTAATCCTGGGAAGGTTTGCAGAGTGTGTTTTCTCTTTCTCAGCTGCACCTTGGGAGTTGTAGTTCAGGGAGTGTTTTTTCACGTTAATAGGACAGAGTCGAATCATCAATACTGATCTTTACCGGACAGGGATAGCCGCTAATGTGCACAAAAATGTCCAACGGCTTGCACTTTTAATTCATCTGCATCATCGCTGTGAATATACCTCGGAAGGAACATTAGTAATGGAGCGATTCAGCTCAGTGTTTGATAGTACTATCATCTTTATACGGTCATGTGTTGGCTCTTCTGTTTCAGTCGATACATTAGAACAGGTGGGGAAGATTATCCACGCAACTGTCGTCAAGTGGAACCAAATCAGGACAGAGGCAGACGTACGTCCACAGTGGTGGTTGTGCATCGTCTCACTCGTCTTAAGTACATATGCAATGCAGTTAAATGAGTGAATAAAAAGATATAAAAAGCTCATTCTCAGGCAGCGAAAAAAACAACGATTCTTATTTTCAGGTTATTTATATGCTTTAGAAAAAATACTTGATATTATATTCCATTTCTAAAACTAGAATGAACAGAAACTAAAGTTAAAGTTCAAACCTTATTAATGCATCAACAAACTGTTCAAAACTTAAACAGGATTATAATGTATATAGTTTAACTGAATTAAATAGATGTCACCATTGTCGCCAACACCCGATCCAGATATTGGAGTCAGTATCGGCACGATATCTGTATCGGTGAATCCCGCGTGAAAAAACGCCCATCAAAAAGCCCAACATGAAATATTAATGTCTTGTTTTGTCTGACACGCAATTATCCACGCAACTGTCGTCAAGTGGAACCAAATCAGGACAGAGGCAGGCGTACGTCCACAGTGGTGGTTGTGCATTGTCTCACTCGTCTTAAGTACATATGCAATGCAGTTAAATGAGTGATGCCGTGGCAGAAGGGGGCCGGGATAAAAACACGTGAACTGTGCGTTCTGCTGCGAGCGTTTGGACTCGGTGCGGTGTGGCGTTTTCAGATCAACAGAGAAGCGAAGAGCCTTTCTCACGGCAGAGCATTGGATTGTGGGAAAAAAACGCGAGGGTATGCAGATAGAGAAACAGCAAAGAGACGGAAGGAGGGGAAAGTAAGCTCGTCTGAGAAATAGACACGCTTCATAATGTATAATCGTGGCCGTCATGCAGAGGTTTTTTTTTCTGTTGTATAATCTCCGGCTCTCACATCCATAACAAATCCCATACATTTCCTAACAGGCTAACACCTTCCCAAAAAATACAGCAAGGGTCTTCCCCGAGGTTTTTAGAGGGCTTAGGTGCTGTGCAGCCGCAACGTTGGAACGTTATTATTGCGTCACATAAAGCCCCAAATAAGCACAGAGACATAACTTTCTGTAGTTGAATAATTTTTACTATTCTGTGCTGTTGTAAATCAGAATAAGGTTTATTGCCAAATAGGTTTCCACTTGGTGATATTGGTGTTTGGTGCATACAATAAACACATCCAGAGGAAATAAAAATACAGGCAAAGTCAAGAACATAAATATAGAGAGGAAAAATGACAATAAAAGATATTAAAACAAATATGTAACATAACTTAATGCGAGCATGAATCTCGTACGATGCAACTCTTACATCCATGACGGACAATTATGAGCTCAACGTCACGAACGCAGCAGAGATATGTTCTGTTATCTGGGTAGAGGCCGTTTTTTGAATTGCATACACACATGCAGCACAATGCAAATACAAGAGATGCTTGGATGAGATTAGTGAGTGATGACTGATGAAGTGAGAATCAGAGCGAAACTGTAATCCGGTCAGAGCTTTAAAGCAGAGAAGTGAAAACAAACAAAAAAAAAAACCTGTTTTGTTTTGAACATGTAGATAGAACATTCTGACAAAGATTGCAACCGAGATTCGATCAGAACCATTTGGCAGCGTGAACCTTCAGGATCAGCGTTTTCACACGGCCTATCCGGCTTTTATTATGTAACGCTGATGATTTATGTCTCTGTGTACAGCTGCCTGCTCTCTCTTTGATCAGATTAGTTCAGTCCTCCTCTCGCTCACACAGCCACATGTTCTGCTCTCCTCTATGACTTTCTTTACAACAGTGCATCCTAAAGGCTAATGACACACACACACACACACACACACACACACAAGCATGATGCTTACCATCCTCATTCTGTGTTGAATCACCCCCCTCTCTGTGACGAGCTCGATCATTGTCATCTCTGTCCTCAGAATGCTGTCTCGGTTCAAAATGAATGACTCAGGGTTTCCTCAGCAGTGAGTGCCTTTCTGCCAGGATACCAAGCCTGAAGAAATATTACAGCACCCAAATATTAGAGTATCATAAAAAGGATAAGATAAGATAAGATAAGATAATCCTTTATTAGTCCCGCAGCGGGGAAATTTGCAGACTTACAACAGCGTAGAGTAAAGTGCACACAAGAGACATAGTAGAAGAAGACAAGCTAAAAAATGAAAAATAAAAAAAATAAAATAAAAAAGTATTATAAATAAGCAATAAAAAAACAGTAAAAAAAACAACAATAACTGAAATATTATATTTACAGACAGAGAAAAAAACAACAACTATTTTAACTATTTTTAACTTTTTTAACTATTATTGCACAGTGTAATGTGTAATGTATTGCACAGGTTTTTATTGTCATGTTATTATTGTCATGTGGTCATGTGGTCTGCTGGGAGCAGAGCTGGTTGTGCAGCCTGACAGCAGCAGGAAGGAAGGACCTGCGGTACCTCTCCTTCACACACCGGGGGTGAAGCAGCCGGTGGTGAAGGAGCTGCACAGAGCTGCCAGGGTGTCCTGCATGGGGGGGGGGAGGTGTTGTTCATCAGGGATGACAGCTTGGCCATCACCCTCCTGTCTCCCACCACCATGGGGCTTATTACGATGTCTAGCCACAAATTCAGTAATGCACGCTCTACATTTATTAACATTTCATGTTATTTGCTGTCTAAATTAACATATTTAAGGAAAACAGACACCCGTTGTACCGAAACCTTTTCAATGCATCTTATTGCAACGTCATTCAAGTGCAACTAACAATTAATCTGTTTTTTTTAAAAATATATATTTTAATTGATTATTTATTTGGTCGATAAAGTGTTCAAAAATTGTTAAAGAACCACCAATCCTGGACTTTGGGTATCATCTGAAACGAGTGCCGAATGTTTTTTTCATAAGCTGTACACCTTACGTGTGGAAGGGACTGGGATCATTTTTTTCATGTGTAATTCAACATTAAGCTGGACTAAGACATTGCATTTCTTAACATTGTGCAGTGTGTAAGGTTTTGCACCTCCTAGCGATAAAGTTGTAGATTGCAACCAGTCGAAACCTCTCCTGTCTGCCAGGCGTGAAGAAGTATTTTGGCGGCTGACACAAAACAAAAAAAAGCTACTTTTTGGTTTGTCCGTTCTGGGCTACCGTAGAAACATAGTGCCTGGTTCTGGGAAAAGGATCCGCTCCATATGTTGATATAAAAAGCTCATTCTCAGGCAGCGAAAAAAACAACGATTCTTATTTTCAGGTTATTTATATGCTTTAGAAAAAATACTTGATATTATATTCCATTTCTAAAACTAGAATGAACAGAAACTAAAGTTAAAGTTCAAACCTTTTTAATGCATCAACAAACTGTTCAAAACTTAAACAGGATTATAATGTATATAGTTTAACTGAATTAAATAGATGTCACCATTGTCACCAACACCCGATCCAGATATTGGAGTCAGTATCGGCACGATATCTGTATCGGTGAACGCCCATCAAAAAGCCCAACATGAAATATGAATGTCTTGTTTTGTCTGACAAACAGCCTAAAACCCAATTATTTATAGATTACTATCACATAAGACAAAGAAAGCCGCAATACTCTACAGTTATGGTTTTGGAAGAGAAGATATTTGTCATATTTTGCTCGAAAAAAAGTTGTTTTATCTATTGATCAACTAATAAATCCAGCTCTATTTTTAGTGCACATGATTTTGCCTCCTGTACATGGCTGTATGGCTGAGATACTATATTAGTGAAATAACACTTTAATGAGTTTCCTCATTAGCACTGCTGGGGACTGTGTGGAGTTGAGTCAGCTAAACTGCTTCTTGTTGTTCTGTGCAGACAGGTTTTATTTGCACTTGTAGATTAACACCGAACAGGTTTAGTCATGCAGGATGCATCACGTCTGCTTTATTAAACTCAGCTTATCAATCAATTTCCTGCTCTCCTTCCTCTTATTCTGCCCCATTTATAAGTTCTGAAGTTTCACCAGCTGCAGGAAGCGCAGACAGAAGGTCTCACTTTCACTTTTAAAACTCTTAAATTCTAAACCTCTAGATAACTAGAAAATAAGCCAGTTTGCAGGATCAGCCCTACAAGCACAACACACCTTTTTAAGAATAGGAACCAAACAAACAAAACTACCACCAGATTCAATAAGCAGAGGCAGAACCAAGTCCTCATTCAGCAGCGGAGGTTGATTGGCTTGTGTTTACGCCGCTTCTCAATGCCCTTTTAATCCTCGATTCCCCGCAAACGGCTCAGCCTACGCAAGCATCTGCCTTCATCTGAGCGGCAGCCGGTTACAGCCAAGCAGGAAATACTAAAACCATGGAGACGGCGAGAATGTGACACTGAGAGATATTGCTCTCGAGGCTTGTTTCATTGTTTCTGAATAAAGCCTTACATGGTGTGAGCTGTGCTCATGAGCGCTGCTCGCTCTCTTTCACTTTGTGTCTCTCTGCTCTCTCCTTTCTCCTCTGTGTACTTTTCTGCACTCTCTGCTCTCTTTTCATCTCCTTATTTTCTTCTAGCTTGCCATCTTTGCCTTTGTTTCCCTGTTTTTGCTCTCCTCTGATCCTCGTTTTCTTCTTCCGCTCAGAATCCAACCTCAGATATTGTGTTAAAGCCTCTCTTCACTGTTTGAAGTGATGGGTGTTGCTCCGGCTTTGGATATTATTAGCAGGTAATTATCCACAGAGGGCTCTGCTGAGCTTGTTGTTGTTGTTCAGTAAACCTTGACATTAGCATCGCCTATTTGACTTTTCTTTGGGGGTGTGAAAAAGCTAACTTTTAAAACTTTTTAGGCCTCATCCTCTCTTTGCTCCAGCACCGTGTTTCACAAACTTTTTCTTCTGGGGACAAACCATTGCAACCCAATTCACAATATGACCATTTTTACTGCCGTTTTACGTGTCACCTCATATGATCTTGACACAGTTACTAGCCATTTAGAATTTGTTATATGCATGTGTTACTGAACACATATACCTATGTTAAACACTTTATAAATGGAACCAAATAAAGGCATTTAGGAGTTAACAGTCTCTCATTCTTTTCATTTCCTCTCATCAGTTAAACAAACAGAATGTATGCTCGCCTTTCATATTAGAATCAATGTGATCAGTAGGCTACAATAATCAGAACAATATGAACATTCAGGCTCCCTCATGTGGCTGAAATGTGTACTGCAGATTTAAAAGTTAAATAAAAGTCTCAAAGAAATGCACAAAATTATTTGGCGACCCATAGAAAAAACCTCCTGCGACCCATTTGTTGGTCCCAACACCAGTGCCTCTGCTCTTATTAGCGAGCATACTCATCCATCAGTTCCTCGGTTGTTGATCCTTTTAGTTTCCATTCATTTCTGTAGGTAAAGCATCTCCATAGAATACCAGAAACTTAAAAAAGCGATCTGCAGACTGGTTTTGTTTTTGAATGTCTATCCCAGTTTCCAGTTTCCAGAAGTTCATGGAATGTCATGTTTTGTCATATACATACATATTCCGTTAAAAATGATGTTAAGCTGAGAAAAGCAGGAAATCTCCACATTGTGGAGCCTGAAAATGGCCTTTTCTGCCATTTTTGAATGACAAAAGTAGTGAAAAAGTACACTACTAATTGCTGCAGCTCTGCTTTTGATGAAGCAGTTCTTTTTGGGATGCTCTATGAACTTTTATTATCATTGTTGCTTGCAGAAATTTGGTGCTGAATCTTGTGGCCTGAGAAGATGTGCAGTGTTGAGAAGCAAGAAGTCGTTCATTTATTGTCTTTATTGCTGTGTTTTTTTTTTTCATGGAGATAATGTCGGACAGTAAACTATATCCTATTTACAGACCAACACATACACACATTTCATACTGAATATATTGGAAATTCAGGGAATCTGACCGGTTCTTCGGGGTCACAGGACAAGAGTGTACTTTAACGTATTTGACTTGAGTCATGCGTCCATGGCATTGATCGTTGTTTTACAGCCTCACCTGCAGTACAAACCTGCCTGCTCACTCCTTTAGCAAAACATTAACCAACCAGGAAGGAGGACTGTCTTTAGAGTGTGCCAGAGCTCCGACCGCATTGGAGGGAAGTCATGGAAAAGTCATGAAACGCTGCAGCGCTGGAGGAACTCTTCAAAGACTTTGCGTGATATTTTTGGATTGTCTTGACTTTTTCGCTCCTTTCTTTCCTCCCTGTCTGAGGGGAGGGGGGAGAGAGGAGAAAGAAGGGAGAGCAGCTGGTGTTGAATTGGTCCTCTGGTGAGAGATTAGTATCCGTTACTCCCCCCGCAGTCCGGACCGCACTGCAGCTCCAATCCATCCTGCCTTATAAATCCACCACGGACCCACAGTGACAGGTTCTGGCTAAGGTACATGAGTGCAGAGCTCTCTGTGTGTGTGTGTGTGTGTGTGTGTGTGTGTGTGTGTGTGTGTGTGTGTGTGTGTGTGTGTGTGTGTGTGTGTGTGTGTGTGTGTGTGTGTGTGTGTCTTTACTGGGTGCTTGTGAATACCTCCGACAGTGTGTGTCCCATTGAGTGTGTGTGTGTGTGTGTGTGTGTGTGTGTGTGTGTGAGCGCCACATGATTTCCTGTTTTCATTCCTTTCTGATAAGCCACATGTGTGTGTGTGTGCGTGTTGCGGGGTCCTGGTCGTCATTACTGCATGGCTTTTTGCGAGGCATTAAGTGTAATTGTAGAGCGTGGTGGGAAAATATGCAGAGAGGTGTATCAGCGAGGGGTTAGAAGGGGTGATGGAGGGAAATGAAGCAAGCAAGTAAAGGAGGGAGGTGAAGGGGCAGAGACAGATGGAGAAGGTACAAGAGAAAATGGAGAGAGGAGGGAGGAATCCACGGTGAGGAGGAGTGAGAGGAATGGTAAAGGAGTGGGGAGGAAGAGGTAGGATGAAAGGGTGATGGAGGGAAGTGAGGTTAGAGGAGGACAGAACCGACATTCTGCTCATGTGTGAAAACAGCTGACGTCCATACTGTTGTCCTCTGGTTGTTTTTAAAGGTCTCCGTCCACATGAAATGTCTGAACAATGTTATAAAACAGCTGAACGTGCTTTGATTTAGCCTTTTATAGCATCCTGTACGGAACAATTAGCCGATTGACAAAGCAATAACAATGTTCATATTTCATTAATCATTGAAGTCGTTTTTTTCATGCAGAGATGCCGAACATTTCTCAGTTGGAACTTCTCAATTGTGAGGATTTCCTGCTGTTCTTTGTGAGATTCGTAAACTGGGGGTAAATAAATGGTCATTTTTACGACCATTACATGCCACTGATATCATGACAAAGTAAGAGCATAATAATAAAACTACAGACGAGGAGACGGAATCAGTGCGACCTAGAGTGTAGTTTTTGTTTTTCTGTTTTTGGGCACTGTCAAAAAAACACCTATTTTCCTATAACCCTGCTGTTTGTTCTGGCATCATGTTAAATTAAAATCTGGTGACATTTCTATGCAACAAAAACTCATATAAACAAAAAAAAGGTCAATATTGGGGGTCAGTGGAAAAGGCCGAGGTCATGTCCACATATCTTAGGATAAAACGGATAACGTGGAAGTTATGGAGGTCACGTCCGCTTATCGTACGATAAGAACAACAACGATCGATTTTATTTCTTTTATTTATTACAGCCAACGTTTTAAGTCGTCACGAAGTTGTCCTCTTGAGATTTATTATATCTTTTTCTGGGTCAGTGTGAAGACCAAAACACAGAGTTAAAGATGTGGAAAAAAGGTTAGAGGATAAAGAGGAGTAGATAAAAAAAAGGAGTGACAGAGGTAATAAGAGAAAGAGGGATGAGTCGAGAGAGAGAGAGACGCTTGGTGAACGTTAGATGAGTGAGCCTCTGAGAGGGAAAACAAGAGATTTGGAGAGCTTTTGGATGAGATCATGGGAAGCTGAGATCTGTGTGTTTTAAAATGAGGCTTAGCGGAGCTCGGCCTGTTGCCTCCTCTCCATTATGAACACACACACACACACACACACACACACACACACACACACACACACACACACACACACACACACACACACACACACAGCTGCACCTGTCCCTGACCAGGCTCAGCAGGAAGAGGCGTGGCCTTTGGCACGGGTCCCACCTGCAGTTAAAATGCTTCGTACCCATGGCAACGCTGGTCCCAGTTTAACCTCACTGCTTGTTCTTATCAGGGTTTTTTTAACACACAAAGTGAGGTAACGTCTCTGCTCCATCTGCTTTACGACTGCTGTTGAAGTGATAATGATATAATGCAGCACTAGATCTCGGCCTCGGTAACAGACACCATCCACTGCGAGTGATTTAAATGTTGTTCAAACCGACAAGTCACTTATTATTATTATTCCTATTACAGTTCCTTTCAAAATAAAGTGCTTTACAGAGGCCAAGCAAGAGTAAAAGATTTTGGGAATAAAGACTTGTTGCAAAACAAGAGGGTGAGGATACACATGGAATAAATACATAAAAATATCGGCACAAAATAAGAAAAAGAAATGGAAACCACATATCATACCATTTTAGTTCAATTATGTGCTCTCGGCTTTTTGCCTCACTTGACTTTGAACCTGAGAGGTGGGGTGTGGAATGAAAGATGCTATCTGGGTGCATTGTGGGAAATGTAGGATACCATGTTTTTGGAGTTTGACCATAGAGTGTATATGTTTGTTTTTTAACACAACATAAATCCTAAAATGGCTGTACAGACGGTATTATAGACATATTTGCATATACGTACATACTGAACATAATCATTAAGTCCATGTATATCCAGTCAGCATTTATTTATTTGCACTATTTATATTGTTTACAACTTACAGGACACTTGGCTTGTAAATAGACCTTTTATTTCTTAATTTATCGTTGGTCATTTGGTGCTTTTATATAAATATAATATATATATTTAAACCAATTTTTTTTACTACTCGACACATAATAAAGAGTAGAAGTCAAGATATCTCAACTCTGCTGCTTTGATTTTGCCCGTTGTTTTTTTAACTCTGTCTCTTGTGAGTACGAGAACTTTGAGGCAGCGCTGTACTAAATCGCTTTAATACATTAACCCTTTAAAGACCGTTTTCTTTTCCCCCACTGTTTCATCTAAAACCTGAAAGTTGATATCAGAGTTGGACTTTCCAGTTAAACCGTAATCCTTTAAGTGTTCACAGATGGACCTAAGAAATAAGAGACAACTTGAGAATGCTTTACAGTCTTTAGTCACGTTGAGCTGCAGTCAAATTTACAAAATAAGGCCTCGACCCTAAACTGACATTTTCAGACGTACAGTTTTTTCAGCCACTTAGCCCTTGCCGCTTGTATGAATGAGTCAACTGGACACTTAGATTGTTCAAAAGGTAAATGTAATAAAAGCCTGTCCTCTCTTTCTGCTCTGTAACCATCCAAATATCACTGTAACGCCACGGAGGTCAAATTCCAGCCTGTGAGTTTTTGACCTGATGCATTCATGTGTCCGAGTCTCTTACTTGAGTTTAATTTTAATGGACTGTTTGGTTGAATTGGAGTAAGTGTTGAATGGAGGACAGACTGTCAGTGTGACACTAGAATCAAATCCATCTAGTTATTCCTTGTTAGGCTTATTGTAGTTAAAGGGAAACACATACTGTCTCTTTTACAGCAAACCAGCTGTTTCATGTGAACTCAGAGCTGTACACAACTTATACATTTAAGATATTTTTGATCCCTTATATGCTATTTGGAAAGAAAACGTTACAGGAAGGAAGGTTTTTTTTTTTTAGCAAATATCGAGCCACAGGTCAAGGCTGTCTGCACAGTAAACCCTTTACATGAACAGCAGTTGATGTATTTTTCTTTTTTTACCTTTGCCGGCTCAATCCTGTTTTGCACTTCAAAAAGGTCAGCAGAATAAGCTGTGATTTTAGTGGGATGTTTTCTGGTGTGGTTTTTATAAATGTTAGCCTGGGTTTTGTACAGAAACGGGGTCGAGAAGAGACACGACAGCCGAATTGTTAATGTCGTTTTAGTTGATATTCCCTGCGAAGAGTTCAGAACATTTGGGTTTCCTCTTTTCTGTCCGTCTTGTTGACTTCATCCATATCTCCTCACATCTCACTGTTGGTATTAAACTGACTTCTGTACCTTCAAAACATCAATACTGTGGCAGGTGGATTATTTTTCTTCTTCTGATAATTGGAAGCCACCAGGATTATCAACAAAAGCAGGGCATATACCTTTTATGAAGGTTTTTTTCAGAGCCATTTGGTTTATTGTCCAAAGGTCCAGAAATGCACATTCACAGGGAATATAAAGAGGCCCTTTGGCGCCCTCTAGTGGGAATGCTGCAACACAACTGCACATTCATCCACTGATTCAGTCTCTCTGCTCCCCTGTGTGTTTTTAGTGAAGGAGGAGTATGTGTCAGAAGAGGAAGAGGAGGCTGAGAAGGATACTCTAGTGGATGAGATTCTCCAGCAGGGAGACACGGCCGTCATCTATCCTGAAGCCCCGGAGGATGAGCAGAGTCCAGCAGAGACGGGAGGCGCTGATGAAAACGGTAACGCTCACGCACCAACACTGCTCACTCACCTCAGCGCGCTGTGCTGCGAATATTCATGTTATATCTTGATTTTTCCAATTGCTTGAATCAAAAGTTTATTTTAATTTTCTGAACGCCTTTAAGCAATTACTCAAGCTTCCCTTCACTTCATTAGTTTAAGCTTCACTTAGCAAGATTTTAATATGATTGTACATCCGTTACTAAATATCATAACTGGAAGACAAAAATATATGTCCACTAAATTAGACTTTCTGTTTGTATCCATTAAATTGCACGAGACTCAATGCTTCAATGTTAAAATCCAACCAAATTCGGCTTATTCCTGATATCTGGGGGACGTAATGAAGGAAGGAGTTCAGCTTTCTGTTGGTGTCAGTTACTTTGAAGGTGTGGACACTGACCGAGAAATGTCAAGCAACTTGGGGGAAAAAAACACACAAATCTTAACAAAACACACAAATCCTAAATATTACACTAAAACCCATTCAATCACTATAAACTCCACTTATATATCATTGTATGGGACAGCCAGACAGTAGCGCCATAAAACACAAGGACTTTTGTTTAGCTAAACGTTCATCTTCAAGGTACGGCAAAGTCTGGAAGCTACTCTTCAGGTAGAAAGGAAATCGCGATCGTCTTCATCACACTCAATCGACAGTAACTTCTCCGAAAGTTACAGAAATGGTGACGTCCTCTCTCTCGCAGGCACCCCGGACTCCTTCTCCCAGTTGCACACCTGCCCCTACTGCTCCCGGGGCTACAAGCGCAACGCCTCGCTGAAGGAGCACATCAAGTATCGCCACGAGACCAGCGAGGACAACTACAGCTGCACGCACTGCAGCTACACCTTCACCTACCGCTCGCAGCTGGAGAGGCACATGAGCCACCACAGGGGCAACAGGGAGCAGGTAACATCGGGACGCTGTCTGTTTTTAATGAAATACATATTATATGGTTTCAAGGCGGGAAAAGTCTGAATATATTAAGTGTATTTGTCTTATGGCTTGTGTTATGGCTTGTTTCTTTGTATAGGATTTTTTGTCCTTGTGTCTTCTTTAGTAGTTATATTTGGACCTCATATTCGTAGGAAATACATTTTCTATCGCTCATTTTGCCTACAACTACAATTTGCTTAGCTTTTAGATTTTTTATTGGCTTTCTTTAAATGTTTTTGGGTTTTGTAACTGCTGGTCACCTGACAAATTCATCGACATTGGGTTCTGCATTCATGCACTGGCATTTATTATTAATTCAAAATCAACACCAACTTTGCAAAACTGCAAATCCAGTCATAAACTTAAACCTCTGCATAGATAAGCAACGTTCCTCTTTAACCTTTAACCTCCATTAAACTGAAGAACATGTAAATCTTTCATGTGTTTTTAAGAAGGTTAAAGCTTTACGTGTTACATTTGTTACTACACCCCCATGAATGCCAAACAGCTTATGTTAACAATAAAAAATAAAATAAAAAGACATATCTATTTTATTATTTCTTTCTTTTGTTGTCTGTCTCAGCGTCACGTTTCCCAGTCGACAGGTGGATCAGGAGGAACAGGTGGAACCCGCAAGTTCAAGTGTACCGAATGTTCCAAGGCCTTCAAGTACAAGCACCACCTGAAGGAGCACCTGCGCATTCACAGCGGTGAGCTGTTGCCGTGACAACTGACATTCTCTATAATACACTCATGCAGTCCACGGCCTGACTCCGTCTGAACTGGTGTTCAAAACTCCAGGCTCAGTCTTGTCGCAGTTGTTTTCTGATCTGTAATCACTGTGTTTGCAGTTGATTGATGGTTATTATCAAACCTACACAGTAATCATAAGTTCATTATAGCTCTTTTATTAGGATTTATATCAACTTAGTCATCTCTTTCTTGGGTGCTCTGTTACAACAGGCTTTCCTTTTATTCATCAAGCTCAAAAATCAAGTGCATGAACACATAAAAATGACCGTACAAACAAAAGACAAAATGTTGGAAATTCAGTCTATAATTGGACAAATTGTGATTTAAAATCAGAAACTATCTAATCACAGATTAGATAGATTAGACTTTACTAGTACTTGGTACTACTAGTTACTAGCTATATAATCTCTGCCACAATATTAATTTCGTTCAAAACCAAAATAGGTACAATACCGAGCCCATAAAATAAAAATAAACCTAATTTAAGATGTGATAGAGCTTTTTTTTAACAGATTGTGCTATTTCTCTGTGTGCTCCTCTTAGGTGAGAAACCATACGAGTGCTCAAACTGCAAGAAGCGATTCTCCCACTCCGGCTCCTACAGCTCCCACATCAGCAGTAAGAAGTGCGTGGGTGCAGCTCCTCCCAATGGCGTCCCTCGAACGACGATCAAATCCCCCCCACCCACCACCCCGACCACACCGGTTGTAATCGCTCCGGCGCGGATGATTCTTAAAGAGAAGACTGAAAGCAAACCCCTCCAGGAGCAGCTCCCCGTCACCCAGATCAAATCTGAACCTGTGGAATACGAGTGCAAGCCTGTGGTGGCGGCACCGGCAACTTCAGCCGGCGGCAACGGCGTAGTGAACGGAGGGACGGCACAGCCATCTCCGTCTACAACCCTCCCTCAGGGTGTGGCTATGGTCGTACCAACGGTCGGCCTCATGTCGCCCATCAGCATCAATCTGAGCGACTTGCAGAATGTGCTCAAGGTGGCGATGGATGGAAATGTGCTCAGGCAGGTGCTGGGTACAGCTAACGGGATGGGGAAGCAGGGAATTGTAGTCCAGCAGGCCTCGCAGCAGATCATCAGCCTGCCGGCCTTTGTGGATCACGACGGCACCACAAAGATCATCATCAACTACAGCATCAGCCCTGCAGCCGCCACCACTGCCACTACCCAGACTGCTGCGCTTGTTGCCAAAACCAGTCCTGCTCCTCTTCCCACCGTCACCACTGCTGCAGCCCCGACCCCCACCAAGACAGACAAACCCTCAACCCCAGGGGTGACCGGCCTCTCTATTGTTAAGGAAGAGCCAGAATCAGTGGCCATCACAGACATGAAAACAGAGGCAGCCACACAGAAAGAAATAACAGCTCAGATGCCAAAAGTCACCAGTACATGTTTACTATGCGATGACTGTCCCGACAACCTGGAGGCGTTACACCTCCTCCAGCACCGCAAAGCAGCCAATGGGGAGGCTGTTGACTCTGCAGCTCTGGACCCCTCGTTCGCTGCTCTGCTTAGCGAGGCGGGGGTGACGCTGGAGGAGCCCCCCGTGGACGACCTCCTCTCACTCCTCAAGACCTACTTCGCCTCCAATGCCAACCCCAGCGAGGAGGAGCTGACAAAGATCTCAGAGACCGTCAGTATTCATGTGGATGTGGTCAGAAAGTGGTTTGCAAAGATGAACTATGGGAAAAATGTGGGCAAATACCGCACAAAAGCCACAGAGGTTTCTACAAAGACTGAAACCACAAATTCCAGCTCAGAGGACGCCTCAAATCAGAACGGGGTAGCAGAGGAAGACAGTTCCCAAGAAACCTCCAACAAAGCCTCATCAGAATCTGGCAGCGCTTCCCCGTCAGACTCTTCACCACTAAGCCTCAACACCGGGGACCTCGTCATCGTTAAGAGCGAGCCAGAAGACCCGGAAGCACCGGACTCTCAGGCCGAGCCCCTGGACCTCTCCCTTCCTAAACATATCGCAGCGGCATTGGAAACGACCACGCCTCCCGCCAAGCAGCAGGAACAGCCCCTGAACCTGACCTGCCTGAGGAAGGAGCAGCTGGAGGGTCGGACCATCTACGTCACCACGCCTCAGACCGGACGACCTGTTAGCATCGTCACTGCCGCACAGCTGCCCACGTTAGTGGCCATCTCCAGTCAGGGCACGATTAGCTGTCTCAACGCCATCAACACCACGACGAAACGCACCATCCTCATCCCCCAGCTCACGTACACCTACGCCACGACGGCCGGCAGCGCCACTGGAGCAAAGACTGTCGTGCTGAACGGCCATAAGGTTGGTAGCGGGGTTGATTTTAATCCAAAAAACAGACAGGACTTGTGTACAAAATGTTACCACTAGGTGTCGCACAGGACTCAGCAGCTCCACTAAGACTCTGAGGAGCAGCTCTCCCCTAAATTGAGAATAGGTGGGCCGTCTTAAGGTGAGCCTGGGCTGAAGTTGTAGCTAACTTCTGGGCTAACCCCCTTTGCATTTATTCAACAAATACACAAACTGCAGGTCAAAGTTCACACCTTTAACATTACTGCTAACTTCTAAGCTTCCCTCTCTCTCTCAACAGCACACCTGCTGTAGTAACGGGCCGCCAGGCTTAAGATTCACTCGTCTTGTCTCGTCACTCACACAAATAAAACAGGAACCTTCTGCTACACAAACACCACATGTACCTTTTTCCACTTCCCACCTCTGAAATGTCCTCTCCTTCATGTTGCAGGCCTGGGCTGCTGACAAAACCGTAACCGACCCAACTCTAGTTGGTAGTGTTAAAAACGATGTCTACCTACCAATATATCCCCTGTTGGCAATTTATTTTGATTTCTTACTATCTTCTTATATCTGTTCAACTACTCTGACCACAGAGCAGCTCCACTGAACCTGAAGTATCCTTTTCAAAGGCAACTCAATTAAAAGGAAGACATTTACATTCAACGTTCAAACTTCCCAGACAATTCGATTCAAACAGGGTACCGCTGAGCTTCAGCCGACACATTGAATTAAATAATTTGACCGTAATGATAAATGATTTTTTCTCCCAGTTACAGCAGGAGAAGAGGCTGGACAGCAGCTCCGACGGCGTCTCCACAGTGGAGCAGCAGAATGCCGCAATTCTGAAGAAACGACGGCTGGAAAACGGCCGCTACCAGTGTGACCTTTGCTCCAAAGTCTTCCAGAAGGGCAGCTCTCTGCTAAGGCACAAATATGAACACACGGGTAGGCCTTACAATTAAAAGATTGGCTCAGACATAAGAACACATTTACTTCTTATACTAAATTCATATTGAGTATATAACGTATATTTGAAACAAACGCAGATTATAGAGGCAGCAAGACAAATTCAATGATTTATGTCAAAAAGCTTAGAGGCTTAGAGTCCTAAAGTCAGGCAAATAATAGCAGGCAGGAGACAGACTAACTCCAAACAGGAGATGAAGATGAACCGACAAAGAAGAAAGGAACTCGGCTGTTTTTTGTAGAGAACGACTAATTGGGGAAGTGTTTACCTCGACTCTGAACAACTTTGCCTACTTTTTTCAACTGAGTAAAGATGAACTATTGGTGCTTTGAAGTTGAGACGAAATGAAAAACACCCCTTTCGATCGCATCCGGAGTCATTTTCTGCACCTTTTTCAGAATATATGCAAAAAATAATTACAAAAAAGCTTTTTTTTCAATCAGCTATTTGATTTATCAGCTAATTAATTCAGCTTTGAAAATAAATGTTCAAATAATTTGTACGGGAAAGTCCTGATAAACACAATTTTGAGAAATGTTATTATTATTATCCTGTTAATCATCTCACAAACCGTCAAGATGTATTTTGCGACCTCTTGTGGGGGCCGGATCCTTAGGTTGGGAACCTTAAAGGATAATAAACGTAAATCACTTCAAGATATTTAATGAAAACTTTGAAGTTTTTGCAATTCCTTGAGTATTTCTAATAATCAGTTGTAGTTTTAAATCTACTATCTTTTTTTATAGGCAGTATGATTCCCTGTCTGACTCTTTGTTTCTCTCGTCTGCAGGAAAACGACCCCACGAGTGCAACATCTGCAAGAAGGCCTTCAAACACAAACACCACCTGATCGAACACTCGAGGCTGCACTCCGGTGAGAAACCCTACCAGTGCGACAAGTGCGGGAAGCGGTTCTCTCACTCTGGCTCGTACTCCCAGCACATGAACCACCGCTACTCCTACTGCAAGAAGGACGGGCCCAACTCGGGCCCTGATTCGGGGCCACGCGAGGCTCAGTCGGAGCTCGGCAGCCCCGGCGCCGGACTGCAGTCGGACAGCCGGACCACGACCCCGCCCTCCCAACTGGACTCAGACGAGAGGGAGAGCGAGGAAGAGGAGGACGAGGACGATGAGGCCATGTGTATGGACGACATCCGGGTCGTGCAGGTGGACGACGGCGAGTGCGAGATCTACGAGGGTAACTTTGAGGATGACGACGACGAGGAGGGAGAGGAGATCACGGAGGAAGAGACGACGGGAGAGGAGGAGGCGGAGGGGGAGAAGATGGACGAGGAGGTCGTTTGTGACGTGATGGAGATCGAGGTGGGGGAGGATCACATGGAAGACGAGGAGATGGAGGAAACGGAGGAAGAAAAGAAGGAAGCGACAAGTGCGGATACAGAGGAAATGCCAGACTGTGAAGCAAATACGGACAAAAGCGTCAGGGAAGAGTCAGACAGCGCCGAACCCACGGAGGAAGTGGTGACAACAAACGCCAAATAAAGGGTGGAGAATCCCCACGGCATAGCTCGAAACCCTCGGTGTATGAAACCGAGTTAATTAAGACAAAGAAACGCAGAAAAGTCAAGAGAAGTCACGGCGGTTGCCTGATCTAAACGGTCCACTACTGTGTACAAAACCCAGGTGTGCCTGAACTTGAAAAAAAAGAAAAACAAAACAGTGACTTTTTTCTTTTTTTTTTTCTTGTGGAAATGAAATATCAGTGTTAAAAATTGTTTATAGAAGTACAGATTTTAAAGCAGAAAACTCACCCGTCAACTTGTTACTGAGACATCCCAGGTTGTTTTTATTGTTTGTTTGTTTTCATTTGGTCAGTGTTACTAATCTTGTTATTGTTTGACTGAAACATTTTAACCTGTAAAGATGAGAAAGATTTCTATACCTTTTTATTGCCAATGAAGTTTCCTAAATCAGTATTTTATTGAGTTCTACGAACAAAAACCTCTGCACTACAGTATTCCTGGTTTACCTATGGATACATGCCTCATGCATCGTATGCCCTTCAGTGTTATATGCGTACGCTAGCTAGCGAGATGTTGTTTGCGTTAGTGTTAGTCTTTGCTAGCTAGCATTACTTTTGTTTTTCAGTTTGACTGTTAGCCTTAAGGAAAACTAAGTATTCTTGGGGGGGGGGGGTTGTGTGCGGGATGAGAAGGTGGCTCCTGTGCGCCATAACCAAATTTGTCCTATCAGGGAAGGTGGAGTCACAACCTTAAAGCCAGCATCAGGCGGACAGTGTTTCGCAACCCGGCGCAGCCTGTACGGGTGGAGTCTTCCTGTGAAGATTCAAAAGCGGCCTCCACCTCGCCCGGCTCGGCTGTGGTTCCAGAAACACGGGCGCCCGTTCTTACCAAGCTTCTCCTTGTTTTGGTCGACTTTAGTTCAGAGTCAGTGTTTCAGTGTTATTAGCTTCTCTATGAAGTCATACTGTACGTGGAGGAACAGGGCTGTTCCCTGCTCCACCCCAATGCCTCCAGCCTTATGCAAGACCTGTGTGCTGTTAAAAGTGCCATTGAACAGTGTTATCATTTCTTCTTCACACATGTAGCCAGTATCATGTCCCTCTGTTACTGACACCAGACCCGTGTTGACTAATGTTTGTCGACTTGCACAGAGCAGCTAATTTGCCACAATTACTAAAAGAAAGGAGCAAAAAATGACAGAAGCGAATTAATCAGTTATTAAAAATTCTGCCGCTGATTTTTGCAGATCAACTAACAAATTGCTTAATCAACTAATAGTTTTGCCTCTTCATAGTATGTATTTGAAAAAATGAATATGCATGTTTGATGTTGAGGAATAACCTTCAGCTATGGCCCAGTTGACAGTCCCAGTTACTCCAAAAATGTAGTTCAAAAGTGTAAAAGTTTTGAAAGCGGAGGAATGTGTGGGAACCATTGAGAAAAACAGTCCAGACTGATCTTACATGCAGATATGAAATGCTTTGTAAACTTGACATGATCAGTTACCCGCAGATGTTAAAAACCTTTTTTTTTAAATGCAAGTTAAAGTGTTTGAAGTCATGAGTTTTAAAAATGTTTACATAAGTGCTTCAAAAAAGAAAATTGAAATATTCAAAGCTTCAAACATGCATGGAATATTATCCAGCTCCAACTGTACTCTCTGCTCCACCTGGTTGACTCTGGAAGAAATCAGAAATGTACAAAAAACACAGATCAAATTCAAGGAAAATGTAGACATAAAGATTTTAAATTTTGCCAAACTTGTGCACTTGTTTTCAGATGGGAAATAAAAAGATGATTTGTGGCAAGCTGTCCCGCACTTCAGGTAACAAACGTTAGTGAACGTGGTCTCTGTGGAAGTGTTTTCAGTTGGTTTTACCGAACAGTGTTTATAATATTAGTCTGTTTTTATTGTTTTATGTGTGTCCTCTGTACGTTTTTCAACAATGGCAGTATTAGAACCCTTTTCACAGATTAAAAAAAATGTACCTGTTTAGTTTTTAGAAGACTTTTTTATATTTATGTGTCTTATTTTTATATTTTCTTTTATGGTTATTTATTACACATTGTAGTGTACATTACTGTAGTTTGAATTGATACAATAATATATTTTAGTATGAAAAATAATCTCAAGACAAACAAAAAAAAAAGCCCAAATGTGGTTCTGGGAGCTGAAGTTTGTTTTATCAAAAATAAAAAAAAACATAAAAAGATAAAACATGTATTCTGTAAACATGACTTCTGTTTTAAGCTAAAAAAAAAAAGAAAGAAAAAAGGCAGGAATGAAGTGAGAAATAGAAACTGTTACATGTGCATCCGCTCTTTGCGTCGTTATGAAGCTACTGAATTCTAAAACTCTGTGATTTTAAAAGCATGAGTCGTCGCCGTTTTATTGAAGGATCTTGTTATGAAGCCTCCCTTTTTATTTCCAAGCCAAATTTAAATCCTCCCGCCTCCCTGTTTTCTGTTCTGTGCCAACTTGTTCCATTGTACTGTCGACGGCTGCATATCGTTTGTTCTGTCCTCACCCTTTGTAAATCCACTGTCTTTTTCTATTGTTTTTATTTTAGTTTTGCTCCATTTTTATGACTCCCCATCACAATAAAATATAAGACAGCATGTCTGAGTTACTTGTTTTTACTTCTCAGCGTCCTACTAAAATAAAAATACAACTACAAACAAACTGTCTGGAACGAAGAACTCAATTATATTAGACCTTAATGGAATAATGCTGCAGAAGAGGCTAATGTCCCTCCATCAAAATGGTGCTTCACTTAAAGTATGAGAAGTGCCGGAAATGAAGAATCAAAAAGGAAATAAAAACATTCATTTGTTCGGACAGAGTGGTGCAGTGATACATGTTATACGCATTAACATTTTATAAAAGTTGTTGTCGTCCCTTAAATGGTCAAAGTATTTGGTGTTGGAAGAATGTATATTTTATGTGTTTTGTTAACATATTGAGGTCACAGTGAGGTCAAATAGTGTTTTTTTAAACCTACACATGGTGCCTTCGAGTAAACTTGTGAAATCTTACATTTTACTTTGGTAGTCATTTTCACCACTAGAGGGTGCTGCAGGGATGACGTATTTATGAAGATCAACCTGGAAGTTAACATCACACTGGTTCCTTTGACAAAAAGCCAAAGAGATTCTTACATTTAATTTTGGATTATTGCAGATATTAAGCTCTATGGCATATCACCATTCATAAAAAGTATTTTCTTCACAAATGAACACCACTTTTATGACTTTTGAGCCTCCTCCAGTTGAGGACTAAGACAATTATTTTTTGTATTGTAAGTTTTCTGAGAAGTTATGTTTGACTATGCAAATGAGGCATTATCTAATAGTAACTTTTTGGAAAACTAACTCAGTTATACTCTCATATCAGTTTAGTATTTTCTCCATCAGCTTTGTATGATACCCTGTCAAATAAGACTAAAAGACAAATACTTTGTTCATTCTTGAAACAAGAAAAACTTTATTTATCATGTCAACCTTCAGTTTGTTCACATCCCATTAATAAAGTCTGTTAAATGACTCTTGTTCAATGATTTCATGTTCAGATTCACTTCATCCACATAATCAATTTGTTTGACCAGAATCTCAGTTATGTAAAAGAGAATAATAAATTATTTTCTTATTGATTATGATCATGATAATTAGTTGAAAAATACATCATAGTACATTATTTGTATGTGAATTTGGAAACAAGAACAACAATTAATTCATCAAAAAGTATAAACATCATTTAACTTTAGGATATCTTTACAAAAAGTGATGAGAACAAAATATCTTAGATAAAGAAGCTCTGGTGCTTTCTCTCTTTAAGACCCATGCAGTTGAATAGACACAACAATAAACACATCAATTAAATATATATTCAAAACATTTAGAGCTCAGAGAAATTCATGTTTTCATGCAGAGAAATATCAGTTCAGGTAAATAAAGATCATCATGAGCAGTGATAGCCTCCGTGGCTAAACAGACACAGGAAGGAGCGCCACCTAAAGAGACTCAAACATTTACACAACAATAATGAGAAGATGTCAAAGTACCGCCCATAATGTTTGATTGACAGGTGAAGAAAAATCAGCTCTCAGCAACAAAGATGGAAACAAAATGAGTTTAAGAATTAAAACACAGAATTTAACCCGCTGTTCCTTAAATGACTTCTGTCTATTTGAGTTTACAGAACTCAGCAGTGGCTCCATGAGAAAAACCAAAGTCCAGCATAGAGAGGCTGAGTGAATGTGGTCTGGACTCTGTGGAGGAGAGTCATGGTTTCAGAGACGCTGTAGAAGGACAGAATACCTGCACTGTGATCCAGGTACACTCCTACTCTGGAGGACTGAGGACCAGAGACGGGAGTTTGGACATTGTTGTACCGAAATATAAAACTGTTTTTGTCACAACGTAACGCCCAAGATTTGTCATTGAATCCAAACCAACATTCATTCCCTGTTCTGCTGATATTCTTGTATGCGACTGCTACATAAACTGCTCCTCCTCTCCACTCCACCTCCCAGTAACAACGTCCAGTCAGACTCTCTCTACTCAGGACCTGACAACATGTAGTGAATCTGTCTGGGTGACTAGAATAAGACTGTTGTTCACTCATTAATGTTGCTTTCCTGTTCTCCTCAGATAATAACAGATATGTGTTTGCCGTGTTTGGATCCAGTGTGATATCACGTGAATATCTTAAGAATCCAGCTCTGGTCTCGGGCTCTACTCGTGAATCGGACAGTAAAACGTCCACTTCAGTCACTGCCAGTGAGACGTTTGTCCACTTCTCACTCAGAACGTCCTGCAGTTTATCTCTGACTTCTGACACAGCCGCTGTCACATCCTCAAAGTAGCGCAGAGGACGGATATCGATGCCGGACGAGTCTGCAGATTGGCTGAGTCCTGACGGTGAGGTGTAGTTGCGTAGAAACTGGTTGTGATCCTCTGTGTGCGAGAGCAGCTTCAGCTCAGCTTCGTTCCTCTTCAGCTCAGCGATCTCCTGCTCCAGCTTCTCCTGAAGCTCTTTGACTCGACTCACTTCACTTTTCTGTCGGGATCTGACCTGCTGCTTCACATCGGAGCTTCTTTCCTCCATGAGACGGATCAGCTCAGTGAAGATCTTCTCGCTGTCCTTCACTGCTTCATCTGCAGAGCGATTGACGGCCTCCACCTCCTGTTGAAGCAGCTTCACGTCTTTCTCTCTGTCCTGGATTCTCTGCTGGATGTTTTGTCGACTCACCTCCAGCTCTCTCTGCCTCTCAGTCCATTCTGCTGCAGCTGAGACTGTGTCGTGGCCTTTGTGTTCATCCACAGAGCAGAGGTAACAGATACACTGCTGATCAGTACGACAGAACATCTTCATCACCTCATCGTGACGAGAGCAGATGTTCTCCTGGAGCTTCTTGGAGGGGTCCACCAGCTTGTGTTTTGTTAATGGAGGTGAATCATAATGAGGCTGGAGGTGTTTCTCACAATAAGAGGCCAGACAGACCAGACAGGACTTGAGGGCTTTCAGTTTCCTCCCAGTGCAGACATCACAGGCCACATCTTCAGGTCCAGCATAGCAGCGATCAGCAGGAGCAGCTTGGAGTCCAGTCTTCTTCAGCTGCTCCACTAAAACTGCTAACATGGTGTTTTTCAGCAGCACAGGCCTCGGTGTGAAGGTCTGCCTACACTGAGGACAGCTGTGGATTTTCTTCTCGTCCTCTCCATCCCAGAAGCTTTTAATACAGTTCATGCAGTAGCTGTGTCCACAGGGAGTAGTCACCGGATCCTTCAGTAGATCCAGACAGATGGAACAAGAGAAGGTTTCCCGATCCAGCTCAACTCCTTTCTGCGCCATTTCACCTCTCTGTGGCAATGACTGTCTGAGTTTCACTTCCTTAGAAGCGTCTGTACTTTGACTTCTGATCTGAACAACATGTGTTTGTTCAGTGAACTGGGCCTGTCAGCTCTTGTGCTTCACCACCATGTTGGTTACGCCTCTCCTTTAAACTGTAGATCTGAAGGGGAGGGAACAAGGGAATATGTGGACAGAGTGGAGCTGGCTGTGTTAGAGAGCAGGAGGAAGAGGGAGGGGTGATCAAGCTCTGGTTTATTCCAGGAAGAGGAGCAGCGCTGTGAATCTGAACGTTGTTTCCTCATTCACAAACAAAGGCTCGGTTAAAACCTGCTCCACATTAGAAAACATTTCATTTCTTTAGTTGTTAAATATTTCTTGTCTCCTCAGGCTTTGGTCATGGCTACATATTCCTCTTGAACTTTTTCTCTATTTTGTTCAGTTTTCTTTCACTGCTTAAAAAACAGCTGGCTGACAATAAAGAGTCATCAAACTAAACTGGTATAAAATATATAAATTGCTGTCTAATAATTTTTCCCTCAAATTTCATGATCTACTTTGAAACATTTATGACAAAAGAGTTGAATTTCTGGATATCATCCTGATCCAAAGCAGCATTTCAACATTCACATATATTCACTTCATGACTTAATGACTGGACCTGATATAAGCTGCACATTTTCTATTTGTTGTTGGTGTTTAAATATTTCACCTGTTGTAAAAGCTGAGTCACTCACTGGTTGAGTGACGACTGAGAAAACTCCTCAGGAACAACGTGAATCTCCACCAACCATAAATGATTGTGTCTCCATGACTTAAAGTGAGACTGAACATGTTGTTGCTTTCAGCCGTCGAGTCCTTCTGATGTTGATTCTCATTTAACTGAATGCAGCATTTCATTTGGATATTATCACGGTTATTAAATTGTTCCTAAAGTACTTCAGTACTGGAAAAGGTGGAGTTACTTTACATGTGATTGTGCAATAAATCAATCACAGCTGTCAGGAACCCTAATCATGACTGTGCCAACCTGTTCCATTGTACTGTCGACGGCTGCATATCGTTTGTTCTGTCCTCACCCTTTGTAAATCCACTGTCTTTTTCTATTGTTTTTATTTTAGTTTTGCTCCATTTTTATGACTCCCTATCACAATAAAATATAAGACAGCATGTCTGAGTTGTTTGTTTTTACTTCTCAGCGTCCTACTAAAATAAAAATAAAATCAAAACAGCTGCAATGCTTTATGTAAGGATAGTAGGACTTGGTAAACATCTGACAGCAGTAATCTAAGCCAGAGTTGTACAATAGGATTCAAATCCCTTGGAAATTAAGAAGTAAGAGGTTGACCAATTGTGAATTTTTAAAGGCTGTTAGAATAATGACAGATTGGAGCAATTAATTGGAGGATATTAGGAGTTAATTGCATGCACACACATATTTCCAGCAAAATTGGCCCTCAAATGATCAGATATGGCCCCTAGTTGGGCCAGGCTCACACTTACTGTGAGCCAGGTTATGACGATCATGCAGCGATTATCTTAAAACATAAACTTTATTACAACCGTCATATACAGTACCAGTCAAAAGTTTGGACACACCTTCTCATTCAATGGTTTTTCTTCATTTTTTTTTTTATTTATTTCTACATTGTAGATTAATATTGAAGACATCCAAACTATGAAGGAACACATATGAAATTATGTGGTAAACAAACAAATGCTCAACAAACCAGAATATGTTTTATATTTTAGATTCTTCAAAGTAGTTGAATGAGAAGGTGTGTCCAACTTTTGACTGGTACTCTACACCAAAATAAATGAGCCGAGAGTTGAAAGCAAAAACATGCATCTCACTAGCTGCGTAGTAACATAATGTATCTGAAGCTAATATGTATGTTAACACTAAGCTGACTTGATATTGCAAATACGACGGGAACTCAATGTGTCTTTTTAGACTGTTTTAGTAGCTTGTGGACATCACAAACATGCATGTAAATGTTAATTGACTGTTCAATTGATTGTAGACTGGCCATGCCGATTGCAACTGCATATTGGTTGCTGGTTGCAAGTATGTTTTCAAATGTTGTCAGTATGGTAGAATTAGACAAAGCTAAGTGTTAAATCACGTCAGTGCATGGTGCTTTAGATGCGCTCAGACAGCGAGGGGTCAATGTTACGTTGCTTCATCCCGTTCTGATGGAACAGAAGGGCAGACCTGACACCGTGACGTCACAGTGCAGCAGCAAGCTGCCGCTGTGGTTCAGTCAACACAATGACGCTGAGTGGCCGACAGAGCAGCAGCAACTTAACATTACTTTCTGTCAGTCTTTAGTCTGTGTTCACCAGAAGCAGGTTTCAGTAACGTGAAAGTCATCACAACAGTGTGCTTTATAAGAAAAAGTTAAAGCAGACCTTATTACATTTATGGGTGTCTATAATTAGTTTTTTATTAACATTAGATAATTCAGTTATGCCCCAACCATCTACCGTTTCTGTAAGTGTGCTTAACAGTGGCTTTATGTAATCAGAGATCAGCATGTTTCTGAGGCCAAACCATCACTAATGTTTTTTTCTACTCCTTTTCTTGCTTTGTTGTTTGTCTACTTGTCTAAAACAATATAATCGTGTGCGGGGCCAAGTCCATGGCATTGAATTCATACATTGATGAGGTAAGCTCATGCTTTTCTTTCCCAGTGTGCGTCCTCTCTTTATACTCTTAATCAAAGAGGTAACAATAGTCCTAAGTAGAAACATTGTTGCGTGGAGCTGTGGTAATTGATTTCGGTCATTTGGGTGCACAATAACTCCTCAGTAGACTGAGAATAGAAAATCTGACATATAAACATGATAAAGTTGATATGGTGAATGTGGTAGCAGACAGTGTCCTTTTTACAGTTATAGAAAGGTTTAAATAACCACACAGCCTTCAGATCTAGTTTTGATTTTGTGCATGTACCCTAGATTAATAGGAATATACTCGTCTAGAACACACTCTATGCGATTACCCTTGCTTTCAAAGACGGTCTTGGTTAATAAAGAGGTCAAAATGAGAATTTATCTTTATGTAATCATAAAATCACATTCTTTAGTTAAAGAGAGAAGTCCATTTAGAGAATGTATAATGAAGTCTTTGTATTTTTTAGGTTATCACAGGTTGGAAATATTCTACAATTTCAAGACATTCTTTGTAATTATTGATGTTTTGAGGGATATTTCAACAGCTGTAATGCATTTACACAGGCAACCAGTGCTGTCAACCCTAAAAGGGCTTCCTCCCAACCTGAGGAAGATGATGGACATCTAGTATATGGTAAGTCAGTGTAATTGCATTTGCCTATCTTAAAACATTTTTTTATTACAGAAAATGTTTTAAGATCCTAATGTCACCAAGAGATACAGCAACTTATTGCAACAGCAGCAAGAACTCAGGTCACACCTGTTCAATAGGAATATAAAATGTCTGTGGTTTTGAGTAACCAAAACAAAACCGATTCCACTTTTGTCTGCATGTCATTGAATATTATAAACACTGTTTCTTTTTTCTCATATTCTCTTTCAGTATACAAAACATCAAGGAGATGACATCCTGCGAGACCTGAAGATATCCACTATGCACATACATGCCATCAAAAACAAGGGTGGAGAAGATGGACATTATGTTGACTTTGACATTAATGCTGAAGGAGTCATCATTCTGGACAACATTGGATCTGTTGACCGAGCTCCTTGAAATGAGACCAGGAGTCACCTATGCACTGAGCACGTCAATGCATTCAGAAAGTGCTCTTGCTTTTCCAGAAGTACTTGGATTAAAGACAAGAAAAAAATGCTGGACTGGTGGATTTCTTCAGCTGTTCTTGTGAAACCTGTTAAGCTGCATAATTCATTCTGGTTTGGGGGTGATGGAGAACATTTACTATGATGTGAAATGCAGTTCAGGAGATGTTGTAAGGGGAAAAAAGTGTGTTTGACTGTAGTTTCAACACTAGTGTGAAACCTGGGCATGCATGCTTGTTTTTGTGAGACACTGAGGATTATATTCACTCAATGCATACTATTGATGTACATGTCTGCTGTCCTGCAGCTATGGTACTGCTGCATTTGTTTTGTTTCTTAACAATGGCTCTGGTATAAGTAAATGTCCTGCATTCAAAGCCTTACTTAAGTAAAAGTGTTTTCAGGAAGTATGCTCATCAGAATTGACTTAAAGTAAGTAAAAGTATTTATTGTGCAGTAAAATGTTCGCTGTCAGTGTTTTACTATCATATATGTAGTGAGATGTTCTGGAGAAGTGGAAAGTAATAGAACAAGGAAATAATCCTGTAAAGTACAAGTACTTCATATATGTATGTAAGTACAATACATGAGTAAATGTACTTCTTTACATTACTGGTTTGTGAGTAAAGAATGAGATAATAAAGTTTTTAAAAGTGAGTTTAAAAGTATTTTGTTTGCTTCATTTGTGTAAACATGGAATGTATTGAAAGATAAGATACTAGTAATAGCTAAAACTGTTTAATTAGATCAAAATTAATTTTAGTTTGTAGAAATTAAACCAATAAATTGATCTGAATGTCCAAAAACAAAAAAGATAAAGTAATTGAGGTTTCATAATTCATTTTAGTATAATGAACATGATTTTAGTTAGTAAACTTTACTCAAAATGGTTGACGTAAAATTATGAATATAAATAAACTGAATTTACTTAAAAAACCTAAGTTAAGTCAACTAAAAAATATATATTTGGATTTAGATAAATTTATTCCGTGCAACCACTTACCTAAAAGAAATTAAGTAAATCCAACAAATACAATTTTCACTGTAGTAGAGTGGGTTTTAAAAAGCAATTTCAATACTTTGCACCATATAAATGACATGAACATCAAATGACATTCAAGCTTGAAAGTCTCATCCCATTGGATGAATTTAAACTTTTAATTCAGGACTATTTATTGATATATATGATTGTTTCTGATGCTTGTGTGTCTTGTATCTGATCTATTTCTCCTGCTGTACTCAGGTCTCTCTCAAAAAATACATCTTCATCTCAATGAGATTACTCAATAAAGGTTATAATCTGTGTTTTTTGTTAAGAGCTGAAGGCTCTATGAAGCTCAGTGGAATCAGGATTGTTTTGTCTTGTAAGAAAACTCTAAAACAGAAGGAGAGCGTTCCTCCTAAAGCAGCAAAATGAAGGTCTATCACCGGGTGGCGCTAGAAGACCACCAAACACAGCTTTACAAAACCAGGAAGAAGAGAAGTCTGTAGACCACAATGCATTGAGAGAACAAAAATCAGCCCTTGATAAATGATTGAGTTATGATCCTTGATTATTAATTTGTCTTCTGATTGCTGAGGAGAATTTGGAACTCTGTATTTAATCCATGAAATCTCTACATTTGTTTTTTTCTCTCTTGGGAAGATGACAGATTATCTGCACGTCTGACTTCAGTGTGCAAACGTTATTATGTGCAATTAGAGTGTGAATGAATGATATGATGGTGAGGGGGTGATGAGAACACATAGCAGTCTGAGAAATGAAGAGTTACTATTCTATGCCTCTTTATTCCCTCAGGTGATAAACAAAAGAGTGGGAGCAGCTTTTTAATGGGAGAAAACTCTCCTGATGTCCAGGTAATGAAAATGTACACTTATAATGTACCTGTAGCTAAAGCAAACTGCTGCACAATTAAAGCAGAATGTTGTAGTCGGAGTGGATTCAGGGTAAATTGACTTAAAATAGTTCTAATGAATATTCATGATGCACCTGATGATGGCGCTTTGCTCGCTGTGGGCCGTGCTGATGTACACTCAGTCAGTGTTAAAGCACTGCAGGTGGTTTTAATATAAAGAGACATGACATGTATATAGTGAGACAAGAGTTACATTGACTGTTCTTCTGGCTGTTAGGTGACGGATAAACACTGAACCAACATGACAGCCTCATTCTGAACTTTAATCTGCATTAAAATCAACTAAATAAATGAAATGAGCTCAAGTCCACAACAACACAGTATCTGTTGTCTATTTTTATTTAGGAGGACTCAATGAAAGTCATTCAAACACAAACTTGACCAAATTAATTCACTATTTAAGAGTTTTATAAGTTTGTGCAATTAATTATTTTTACACAAAATGTTTGTTATGAGGAGCGACAGGAGATAGAAAGCTCCTCTCATCTCTCTGTTACAAAGATGCTTTAGTGAGAACAGTTGAGAGGACAGAGACTGAATGACTGTTCTTCTGCTCTAAACATGAACTCTGTACTTTGTGCTGTTTCAGGAGGAAAACTAACTCAGTTATTCTCTCATATTAGTTTCATATTTTCTCCATCAGCTTTGTATGATACCCTGCAAATAAGACAAAAAACAAATACTTTGTTCATTTTTGAAAAAAAAGAAACTTTATTTATCATGTCAACCTTCAGTTTGTTCACATCCCATTAATAAAGTCTGTTAAATGACTCTTGTTCAATGATTTCATGTTCAGATTCACTTCATCCACATAATCAATTTGTTTGACCACATGAACTCTGGATAAATACTCAGAGCACAGTATAAATGGTGTTGGAAGAGAAGTAAATACATGTATAAATACACAGAACACAGTATAAATAAACAGAGCACAAGTATAAATACTCAGTGCAGTTTGTTAAACAGGTAACAGGCTGCAGAGAGTTACAGTTGTGTCACTTTAATATTAGTACAGTGATGATTAGTTCTATTAATATGCAAATGATGCATTATCTAATTGTGTCTTTATTAATATTAAGTGATGATTAATTCAGTTAGTGTTCACTGCAGGTGGTTTTAATATTAGTACAGTGATGATTACTTTGTGTCACTATTAATATTAGTACAGTGATGATTACTTTGTGTCTTTATTAATATTAGTACAGTGATGATTACTTTGTGTCACTATTAATATTAGTACAGTGATAACTTTGTGTCTTTATTAATATTCTTTGATGATTACTTTGTGTCTTTATTAATATTAGTACAGTGATGATTACTTTGTGTCTTTATTAATATTAGTACAGTGATGATTACTTTGTGTCACTATTAATATTAGTACAGTGATTATTACTTTGTGTCAATGATTTATTAATATTCATACAGTGATCAATTTGTTTGTGTCTTTAAAAAGAGAATAATAAATGATTTTCTTATTGATTATGATCATGATAATTAGTTGTAAAATACATCATCGTACATTATTTGTATGAGAATTTGGATAACAACAAGAACATCAATTAATTCATCAAAACATATAAACATCATTTAACTTTAGGATATCTTTACAAAAAGTGATGAGAACAAAATATTTTAGATAAAATCAGCTCTGGTGCTTTCTCTCTTTAAGACCCATGCAGTTGAATAGACACAACAATAAACACATTAATTAAAAAAATATTAATTTAGAGCTCAGAGAAAGTCATGTTTTCATGCAGAGAAATATCAGTTCAGGTAAATAAAGATCATCATGAGCAGTGATAGCCTCCGTGGCTAAACAGACACAGGAAGGAGCGCCACCTAAAGAGACTCAAACATTTACACAACAATAATGAGAAGATGTCAAAGTACCGCCCATAATGTTTGATTGACAGGTGAAGAAAAATCAGCAACAAAGATGGCAACAAAATGAGTTTAAGAATTAAAACACAGAATTTAACCCGCTGTTCCTTAAATGACTTCTGTCTATTTGAGTTTACAGAACTCAGCAGTGTCTCCACAAGAACAAACCCAAAGTCCAGCGTAGAGAGGCTGAGTGAATGTGGTCTGGACTCTGTGGAGGAGAGTCATGGTTTCAGAGACGCTGTAGAAGGACAGAATACCTGCACTGTGATCCAGGTACACTCCTACTCTGGAGGACTGAGGACCAGAGACGGGAGTTTCTACTTTGTTGTAACAAAATGTAAAACTGTTTTCATTACAATGTAACGCCCAAGATTTGTCATTAAATCCAAACCCACATTCATTCATGCTCCCTGTTCTGCTGATATTCTTGTATGCGACTGCTACACGAACTACTCCTCCTCTCCACTCCACCTCCCAGTAACAACGTCCAGTCAGACTCTCTCTACTCAGGACCTGATAATATGTAGTGAATCTGTCTGGGTGACTAGAATAAGACTGTTGTTTACTCATAAATGTTGCTTTTCTGTTCTCCTCAGATAATAACAGTTTTGTGAATGCCGTGTTTGGATCCAGTGTGATATCACGTGAATATCTTAAGAATCCAGCTCTGGTCTCGGGCTCTACTTTTGAATTGGACAGTAAAACGTCCACTTCAGTCACTGCCAGTGAGACGTTTGTCCACTTCTCACTCAGAACGTCCTGCAGTTTATCTCTGACTTCTGACACAGCCGCTGTCACATCCTCAAAGTAGCGCAGAGGACGGATATCGATGCCGGACGAGTCTGCAGATTGGCTGAGTCCTGACGGTGAGGTGTAGTTGCGTAGAAACTGGTTGTGGTCCTCTGTGTGCGAGAGCAGCTTCAGCTCAGCTTCTTTCCTCTTCAGCTCAGCGATCTCCTGCTCCAGCTTCTCCTGAAGCTCTTTGACTCGACTCACTTCACTTTTCTGTTGGGATCTGACCTGCTGCTTCACATCGGAGCTTCTTTTCTCCATGAGACGGATCAGCTCAGTGAAGATCTTCTCGCTGTCCTTCACTGCTTCATCTGCAGAGCGATTGACGGCCTCCACCTCCTGTTGAAGCAGCTTCACGTCTTTCTCTCTGTCCTGGATTCTCTGCTGGATGTTTTGTCGACTCACCTCCAGCTCTCTCTGCCTCTCAGTCCATTCTGCTGCAGCTGAGACTGTGTCGTGGCCTTTGTGTTCATCCATTAAGCAGAGGTAACAGATACACTGCTGATCAGTACGACAGAAAATCTTCATCACCTCATCGTGACGAGAGCAGATGTTCTCCTGGAGCTTCTTGGAGGGGTCCACCAGCTTGTGTTTTTCAAAGGCAGGAGATTCAAAATGAAGCTGAAGGTGTTTCTCACAGTAAGAGACTAGACAGACCAGACAGGACTTGAGGGCTTTCAGTTTCCTCCCAGTGCAGACATCACAGGCCACATCTTCAGGTCCAGCATAGCAGCGATCAGCAGGAGCAGCTTGGAGTCCAGTCTTCTTCAGTTGCTCCACTAAAACTGCTAACATGGTGTTTTTCAGCAGCACAGGCCTCGGTGTGAAGGTCTGCCTACACTGAGGACAGCTGTGGATTTTCTTCTCGTCCTCTCCATCCCAGAAGCTTTTAATACAGTTCATGCAGTAGCTGTGTCCACAGGGAGTAGTCACCGGATCCTTCAGTAGATCCAGACAGATGGAACAAGAGAAGATTTCCCGATCCAGCTCAACTCCTTTCTCCGCCATTTCACCTCTCTGTGGCAATGACTGTCTGAGTTTCACTTCCTTGTGGCAATGACTGTCTGAGTTTCACTTCCTTGTCTTTGAGAGCAGGAGGAAGAGGGAGGGGTGATCAAGCTTTGGTTTATTCCAGGAAGAGGAGCAGCGCTGTGAATCTGTTTCCTCATTCACAAACAAAGGCTCAGTTAAAACCTGCTCCACATTAGAAAACATTTCATTCAGCGTCCGAAATTTAAACTTAATGTTAAAATGATGATAGTTGTGTATTTCAATTGGAAGCATCTTTCGTGCCTGCACCACGTTTTTTTCTGTCAGTCTGGGCGACTCAGTTCTGGACAGGAGAGCTGAAGCTGTATTGTTTTTATTCTCATTTCTTATTCCTTATTTCCTCCCTTTTAATACTATAACGGCTTCATTATTGAATATTCAATTAAACGATGTATTCTCTTTTTAAGTTCTTTATTTAGATGTCACTATTTCGGTCTTATGGTATTTGATATGTATTAAGTGATCATATTTTTTTTGTGTCTTAATTGAGGTTTATTGTTTTTAAATGATAAAGCTATGCTGTATGTTATCTTTATATAATTTATATGGCCTATAGGCTCTGTAGGCAATGCGACACTATTGTAAATGAGTGGCTCCTTTAAAATGAAGTAACGTTAAATATATTCCCCCGGTTGATAAACCAGTTATTAACGAGACTGCATATGTGTGTGATGGCCATCGCTTCTAAATTGGGTCCACGTCTACTTCATGCCGGCTGACGTCATTCACGTAGCCTCCACTGGAGCCAAGGAGCTCAATGAAAACGTAAAAGTGTTGCAGACTGATTGGTGGTTACAGCAGGAACGTAATACTGCACTGTGAATTGAAATGTTAAGAACATAATGTGTCTATTATCCGATCGACCAGCCATAAACGGTGTAGAAAACAGGATAAAAATAACAACAATATATTTTTTATTGTACCTTTTTATAGACACCTTTTAAACCTCTAAATATATTTTAAAAAGCTACCCTGCACTACATAGTTAACGTTTTTCTGTTCTCCCTGCAGCTCCTGTATCAACCAACCATCAACTGATTTTCACTTCATTTATAACCCAAAGGCACTTTTAAGAGCCAACCTCTATTTTTCTCTCCGTCTATCTCACAATTAACCCATCCATCTCATTATCTATCCCTGTATATATCTGTATCTAACTCTCAGTCTTTCTTTCTATCTATCTCAAAATCTGTCTATTTGTGTATCTGTTGTTACCTGTCTGTCCGGCCTTGTATTTGTCTCTCTGTCTGTACAACGTCTGTCCGTGTTGCCATGGCCACCAAACACACCCCTGACCCCCAGGATCCCCACTTCCAAGAGGGGAGACGCATTGGCCCTTGATATGAAACTTGACCAGACTCTAGCTGAAGCCAAGGTGAGTGTTTTTATATACCTGCTTCATTTTGTACTTAAACATGCAGGTGAGTGACAACCACATCTCAACCAAGTTGAACACGTATAAGAGACTTGGAGCTCTCCACCAACATTATCCAAACACCAAATGAGGGAATCATTTGGAAGAATGAAGCTCCATCCGTCCAGGAGAGTTACAGAGACTGAGAGATGCAATGCCAAGGCACCTTTAAGCTGTTCAACACCTAACCAACACACTATGTTGGTTTTTCCTTTCACTTGTTACCTGTCCTTTGGTTTCAGTACGTTTAAGAACATCAGTTTTACAAGATTTACTTTACTTTAACACAGAGAGCAGCTGAGGGGAGGAAAAGAGCGCGTTCTGGAGGAGACCCTCCACAGATCTCTAAGAGGGACTGTGTAGTACGAGGCAAGCCGAGAGGGAGGTGTGGAGGGCGACGCCAAGCCTCAGCTACAGGTAGATATCCAAATGAGTTGACATTTGTTTGAATTTCCTGAGTAAATGTTGGACCAAATCAAATTAGAGCACTGTAATCAATTGTTGTGAGTTTAAAATCTTCCAAAGTATAAGTTCTATTTCGAGTCATGTATATATTTGTTATTGATTTCAAGAAACAAGTGCATGACCAAGACATGTTAATAATGCGACTAAGAGAGGAAGTGAGCATTTCGGTGTTGGAGATGGCACAACACGGCACATGGTGGAAGAACTTGGTTGTGGTTCTCAAAAACAAAGTGGCTGAGGAGGGTAAGTTAAAAGGAAAACATAACATCTGTGGCCTCATGAACAATCTGACTATGTACCATGTCTGTAATGTAATCTGTAATGTTTCTTGAATTGTAGACAAGGGAAACGAAGGGCTTTGCTGTCTCTCAAGAAGAGCACTTTCAGAGGTGTCAGAGAGGTTGCAAATGCTCCTCCAACACTACAAGACTGCTTTAGGTCCTGAGGCCTCTATCCTTGGACCTTTGGAAGAGGAAGATCAAAGTGGCCTCAGCAGTCCAGACTCCAGTGAGGAAGAAGAGGGAAACAACTTAGGTCATTTATTTGTTTGTTTATTTACCTATTTATTGGCAAACCTAGACCTGTTACTGTAACTCTTAAAGCATTATTTATTGATGTATTCATGAATGCTTTACACACCTTCAGCTTCTGATCTTACCTCCTGCTTTTTTGTTTTTCTCTATTTTTCCAGATTGAAGCTGAACAAAGGATCGTTATGAAGGAAATGGACTTGTCACTTTTGTTAAGCTCATGACGTTCCTTTCAGCGCCACCCTCAGACCACAATGTTAAAATGGATATTTCGAGGTCCTTTGGGCAGGTCGCCAATTAATTGTTTGAGCCTTTATAGGATGTTGTGTTACTTTATATCACTGCACTTATTAACACATCAAGACTATAACTGCTTTACTGGAATTGTGCATTTTTGTTTCTTTGCCTTAATTGCTTTGTCAGTGTTATATTTTTCATTTGGACTTAATATAGTTAATTAGATACAAAACCATTTTGATTGATATGAAGGGCGTGATTGTTTAAAAATAGTATGTGTTCACGATTACCACTTCAGTACTACATCACCATTTAAGATACACAATTGTCCAGGATGTATAAGTAAAAGGATTTGGAGATAAACAACAAATGATTTTCTGTCATATTTTTCCTTAAAAGGACATTATACATTGCACATTGAACCTTCACATACTCAACATACTTGTATGATATGCATTATATAGTATGTAACAGAAAATGCATTGTTTTTTGATTGATGATCCTCCAGTTTTAAAGAATACAGCCTTACCCTGTGTTGTTCACTTGTGTTGTTGTGAAAGTCAACGTATAAACTATTGCCAAAAATGAGCATTTCCTTTGTTTCTACCTTTCCATACACCATGTCATTTAAAAACATAATGGGATGGTGTTGTAGTTGATGAAGGTAATAGCTAGAGTGAAAAAGTGGGAAGGAAACCTTAACTGAGCATATATTATTTTGGAACTTAATTTAACTTGACATCAAACCTGAAAATAAATATGTGGTAGATCTTGATTAACAATATGGGATAGCGCTTGATTATTATATTAAGAAGATGATCCTCATTTGGTTCAGAATCAGAATAAGGTTTATTGCCAAGTACATTTTCACATACAAGGAATTTGCTTCAGTGTTAGGTGCATATAATAAATGTACACGGTCAAGAGCATGAAATTAAATGAGAAAAATGAATTGCTATAATACAATGAAACACGCTAAAACAAATATGTAAAACATGACAGGATGTGCTTAAATATTGATAGAGGGATGTCCAAAACAGCCATCCTAAACTCTGTATCCTAGAGCAGAGGTCTTCAACATATTTTTAAAATATTTTTTTCGCCCCATTTTTGTCCCACAAATGTAAATGTCTTTAAATACACATCAACATGAATCCAACATGTTGTAGCGGATGGATAAATGGAGGCAGAAGATGTTAGAAATGCACACATTCCACACACAGGAGCTCTCCAGCCGGGCACCGGTTCACTCACAGTGAGCCTGGACCTGTCACTCAAAGAGGAGGCCCCGCCCCTATCGCTGCTGAGCCAATCACGAGGCCGCATGTTACATGCTGGCTCTGTCAGGTTCCCCGTGATTGGCTGAGAGCCTATTCAGTCCCCAGCTGACTAAGATCCCAGACACAAGGACGCACAATAAAAAATAATGCTAAAAAAATGAAGAAATAAATGAAAAAACAACGACATTTACTGACCCATGAATCCTTGTGCAATCATTTTTGCAAGATATTCCTGGCAAAAAAAAATGTCCCCCTACATGTATGTTTAAAAAAATAAAAATCATGAATCTGTCCATTATTTTCATAGTTCAGTATTGTATGCAAGATAACAGGTATGTTTATGCATGGCAGTGGCACTAATAGGCCATCACTCATTTTCGTTTCCACATTTATGTTTAAAATAAAAACGTCAATTTGAATAGCTTGTATGCATGATTATCATGCAATTGACAGACAATGTATATATTGGCATTGGTATCAGTTGACAAGGTGTGTTTATGAATGGCAGTGGCACGGCCACCCTACTCACTGTACCTCCACATGTTTAAAATAAAAGCATGAATATATGAACCTGTGTATTATTTGAATAGCTTAGTATTGAATGCACAATAACAAGGTATGTTTATACATGGCACTAGGCCCAGTTTAATATAAAACAACACAATTTTATACAATATATATGGTAGGGGGTCCCTGCTTCATCTCTCTATCAGTTTGGGGGTCCTTGGCCTGAAAAACGTTGAAGACCCCTGGCCTAGAGGAATGAGGGAGTCATTTTAATGTAATTAAAAGGACAACAACCGGATGTCTGGAAGGTCTTGGTCCACAGAGGAGGCTATCATAGTCGTGTATAGCTTTGTATATGTACGTCTACATTTACTGGATGTATTGTGGCAGTTTTAGGGGAACCAGTGGTTGTGGTGGGGAGTGGCTTTGTTTGAATGACAAAACATGACAAAACTTGATAGCATTTGGGAAAAAAGTATTAGGGCTTCACCTTATGAACTTGCATAGTTTTGTTATTAATATCAATAAATGACATTTTTTAAAACTTAATTGTTCAGTCCATTAAATGGATAGTGGCCTTTAAAAGTAGTTTTGACGAAACGTGATAGCTGGGAAACAAAGTATTAGGGCTACACCTTATGAGTTTTGTAATTAATGATCAATCTGACAACTTTTTAAACTTAATTGTTCAGTCCATAAAATGGATAGTGGAAAAAAGGCCCGTTACAAACTCCAACTTACAATTTCACAGAGCCTAGAACAGGGTTTTCACACTTGTTGTGTCTGAACAGAAATCTAACACCCAAAGATATTCAGTTTAAAATAATTTTATTGAAATAAAAGACAATATATCAGTCATCAAATAAAGCTGCTAATCAACTAACTAATCTCCTTATTGGTTCAGCTCTACATAGTGTATCTTTAAAAAATGTTTTTGTTCCTAATACCTATGAACGCATATTTTCTAAACTGTTTTATAGACTTGAATATTTGTTGTCGTTATGGCCCAGTTGACAGTCCAAGTTGTTCAGTAGTATCCAAAATCTTTAAATTGTAGATTAAAAAAATGTAAAAGTCCAAAGTAAAAAAGCTTTGGACTGTATTTCTCAATGTTTCCCACAAATTCCTCCACTTCCAGACTGAGTTAACGTGCGGATATGAAATGCCTTGTAAACTTGGTAAAATCAGTTTACCACTGATGTTGGTGTCCTTAAAAAATATATATATATATGTTCTGTTTAAACATATTGTAATATACAAAGCTAAAAAACATGCAGGGAATGTTACAAACTCCAACTTGACTGAAACAAATCAGAAGAGTACAACACCAAGATCAATTTTAGTAAAATGGGGACATAAGGGTTTTTATATTTAGTCAAACTTGCTTGTTTTCAGCTGGTAAATGTGGTCTCTTCATGTGTGTCAGTCAGACCTTGTATCTCCTGGACTGCTTCATACAACAGAGTAGGTCTTATTCTTTGTGCTCTATGAGAAAGTAAAATGGTCAACAAGAAGATAACTACACACCTACACTGTTTATCAATGTATCTCAAATATGAAACTCATAAAAGGTATGAACTTCAAATGACATTCAAGCTTGACAGTCTCATCCCATTGGATGAATTTAAACCTTTAATTTATTGATATATATGATTGTTTCTGATGTTTGTGTGTCTTGTATCTGATCTATTTCTCCTGCTGTACTCAGCACATTTGATAAATGGGAGATGAGAGATTATTATGACTTCATGATTATTATTATGTTTGTTGAAAATACATCTTGATCTCAGTGAGATTACTCAATAAAGGTTATAATCTGTGTTTTTTGTTAAGAGCTGAAGGCTCTATGAAGCTCAGTGGAATCAGGATTGTTTTCTGCGTTCCTCCTAAAGCAGCAAAAAAGAAGACCACCAAACACAGCTTTACAAAACCAGGAAGAAGAGAATCTTGACCATCAATGGATTCAGTGAGATTACTCAAAAAGGTTATAATCTGAATTTTTTGAAGAGCTGAATGGCTCTATGAAGCTCAGTGGAATCAGGATTGTTTTGTCTTGTAAAAAACTCATTTGTTTTTTAAAACAGAAGGAGAGACATTCATCCTAAAGCAGCAAAAATGAAGGTCTATATGATGGTGTGATGGTGGCACATAGAAGACCACCAAACACAGCTATTCATGCCTCTTTAACCAGGAAGAAGAGAAGTCTGGAGACCACAATGCATTGAGAGAGCAAAAATCAGCATAAAACTCTCCTGATGTCCAGGTAATGAAAATGTACACTTATAATGTACCTGTAGCTAAAGCAAACTGCTGCACAATTAAAGCAGAATGTTGTAGTCGGAGTGGATTCAGGGTAAATTGACTTAAAATAGTTCTAATGAATATTCATGATGCACCTGATGATGGCGCTTTGCTCGCTGTGGGCCGTGCTGATGTACACTCAGTCAGTGTTAAAGCACTGCAGGTGTCCACAACAACACAGTATCTGTACACTCAGTCAGTTTAAAGCACAAACTGGAGAGACATGACATGTATATAGTGAGACAAGAGTTACATTGACTGTTCTTCTGCTCTAAACATGAACTCTGTACTTTGTGGTGTTTCAGGAGCAAAACTAACTCAGTTATTCTCTCATATTAGTTTCATATTTTCTCCATCAGCTTTGTATGATACCCTGCAAATAAGACAAAAAGAAAATACTTTGTTCATTCTTGAAACAAGAAAAACTTTATTTATCATGTCAACCTTCAGTTTGTTCACATCCCATTAATAAAGTCTGTTAAATGACTCTTGTTCAATGATTTCATGTTCAGATTCACTTCATCCACATAATCAATTTGTTTGACCAGAATCTCAGTTATGTAAAAGAGAATAATAAATGATTTTCTTATTGATTATGATCATGATAATTAGTTGTAAAATACATCATAGTACATTATTTGTATGAGAATTTGGAAACAACAAGAACAACAATTAATTCATCAAAAAGTATAAACATAATTTAACTTTAGGATATCTTTACAAAAAGTGATGAGAACAAAATATCTTAGATAAAAGAAGCTCTGGTGCTTTCTCTCTTTAAGACCCATGCAGTTGAATAGACACAACAATAAACACAAACACCAATTAAAATAATATTAAAACATTAAGAGCTCAGAGAAATTTATGTTTTCATGCAGAGAAATATCAGTTCAGGTAAATAAAGATCATCATGAGCAGTGATAGCCTCCGTGGCTAAACAGACACAGGAAGGAGCGCCACCTAAAGAGACTCAAACATTTACACAACAATAATGAGAAGATGTCAAAGTACCGCCCATAATGTTTGATTGACAGGTGAAGAAAAATCAGCTCTCAGCAACAAAGATGGAAACAAAATGAGTTTAAGAATTAAAACACAGAATTTAACCCGCTGTTCCTTAAATGACTTCTGTCTATTTGAGTTTACAGAACTCAGCAGTGTCTCCATGATAACAAACCAAAGTCCAGCATAGAGAGGCTGAGTGAATGTGGTCTGGACTCTGTGGAGGAGAGTCATGGTTTCAGAGACGCTGTAGAAGGACAGAATACCTGCACTGTGATCCAGGTACACTCCTACTCTGGAGGACTGAGGACCAGAGACGGGAGTTTGGACATTGTTGAACCAAAATATAAAACTGTTTTTGTCACAACGTAACGCCCAAGATTTGTCATTGAATCCAAACACACATTCATCCCAGCTCCCTGTTCTGCTGATATTCTTGTATGCGACTGCTACATAAACTACTCCTCCTCTCCACTCCACCTCCCAGTAACAACGTCCAGTCAGACTCTCTCTACTCAGGACCTGACAACATGTAGTGAATCTGTCTGGGTGACTAGAATAAGACTGTTGTTCATTCATTAATGTTGCTTTTCTGTTCTCCTCAGATAATAACAGATATGTGTATGCCGTGTTTGGATCCAGTGTGATATCACGTGAATATCTTAAGAATCCAGCTCTGGTCTTGGGCTCTACTTGTGAATCGGACAGTAAAACGTCCACTTCAGTCACTGCCAGTGAGACGTTTGTCCACTTCTCACTCAGAACGTCCTGCAGTTTATCTCTGACTTCTGACACAGCCGCTGTCACATCCTCAAAGTAGCGCAGAGGACGGATATCGATGCCGGACGAGTCTGCAGATTGGCTGAGTCCTGACGGTGAGGTGTAGTTGCGTAGAAACTGGTTGTGATCCTCTGTGTGCGAGAGCAGCTTCAGCTCAGCTTCGTTCCTCTTCAGCTCAGCGATCTCCTGCTCCAGCTTCTCCTGAAGCTCTTTGACTCGACTCACTTCACTTTTCTGTCGGGATCTGACCTGCTGCTTCACATCGGAGCTTCTTTCCTCCATGAGACGGATCAGCTCAGTGAAGATCTTCTCGCTGTCCTTCACTGCTTCATCTGCAGAGCGATTGACGGCCTCCACCTCCTGTTGAAGCAGCTTCACGTCTTTCTCTCTGTCCTGGATTCTCTGCTGGATGTTTTGTCGACTCACCTCCAGCTCTCTCTGCCTCTCAGTCCATTCTGCTGCAGCTGAGACTGTGTCGTGGCCTTTGTGTTCATCCACAGAGCAGAGGTAACAGATACACTGCTGATCAGTACGACAGAACATCTTCATCACCTCATCGTGACGAGAGCAGATGTTCTCCTGGAGCTTCTTGGAGGGGTCCACCAGCTTGTGTTTCTCAAAGGCAGGGGAATCATAATGAGGCTGGAGGTGTTTCTCACAGTAAGAGATCACACATTGCAGACAGGACTTGAAGGCTTTCAGTTTCCTCCCAGTGCAGACATCACAGGCCACATCTTCAGGTCCAGCATAGCAGCGATCAGCAGGAGCAGCTTGGAGTCCAGTCTTCTTCAGCTGCTCCACTAAAACTGCTAACATGGTGTTTTTCAGCAGCACAGGCCTCGGTGTGAAGGTCTGCCTACACTGAGGACAGCTGTGGATTTTCTTCTCGTCCTCTCCATCCCAGAAGCTTTTAATACAGTTCATGTAGCTGTGTCCACAGGGAGTAGTCACCGGATCCTTCAGTAGATCCAGACAGATGGAACAAGAGAAGGTTTCCCGATCCAGCTCAACTCCTTTCTGCGCCATTTCACCTCTCTGTGGCAATGACTGTCTGAGTTTCACTTCCTTAGAAGCGTCTGTACTTTGACTTCTGATCTGAACAACATGTGTTTGTTCAGTGAACTGGGCCTGTCAGCTCTTGTGCTTCACCACCATGTTGGTTACGCCTCTCCTTTAAACTGTAGATCTGAAGGGGAGGGAACAAGGGAATATGTGGACAGAGTGGAGCTGGCTGTGTTAGAGAGCAGGAGGAAGAGGGAGGGGTGATCAAGCTCTGGTTTATTCCAGGAAGAGGAGCAGCGCTGTGAATCTGAACGTTGTTTCCTCATTCACAAACAAAGGCTCGGTTAAAACCTGCTCCACATTAGAAAACATTTCATTTCTTTAGTTGTTAAATATTTCTTGTCTCCTCAGGCTTTGGTCATGGCTACATATTCCTCTTTATCTTTTCCTCTCATTTGTTCAGTTTTCTTTCACTGCTTAAAAAACAGCTGGCTGACAATAAAGAGTCATCAAACTAAACTGGTATAAAATATATAAATTGCTGTCTAATAATTTTCCCTCAAATTTCATGATCTACTTTGAAACATTTATGACAAAAGAGTTGAATTTCTGGATATCATCCTGATCCAAAGCAGCATTTCAAGATTCACATATATTCACTTCATGACTTAATGACTGGACCTGATATAAGCTGCACATTTTCTATTTGTTGTTGGTGTTTAAATATTTCACCTGTTGTAAAAGCTGAGTCACTCACTGGTTGAGTGACGACTGAGAAAACTCCTCAGGAACAACGTGAATCTCCACCAACCATAAATGATTGTGTCTCCATGACTTAAAGTGAGACTGAACATGTTGTTGCTTTCAGCCGTCGAGTCCTTCTGATGTTGATTCTCATTTAACTGAATGCAGCATTTCATTTGGATATTATCACGGTTATTAAATTGTTCCTAAAGTACTTCAGTACTGGAAAAGGTGGAATGGTGACAAGAGTTAAGGTTCCATTCAGTTAAGCAATCTAAAAAACAACAACCTGTAAGAGAAAAACATCAGTCCTTGATGAATGTTTGAGTTATAATCTTTGATTAGTAATTTGTCTTCTGAATGCTGAGGAGAATTTGGAGCTCTGTCCAAATTTAAATCCATGAAATATCATCATTGATTTTTTTTCTCTTGGGAAAATGACAGACTAGTGACATTAGATAGTTCTAACGAATATTCGTGATGCACCTGATGGTGTTATTTTTGTGCGCTGTGGGAAAACTGCTGCTTGTGCAATATGAAGAAAAGTCAAAAAAAAAAAAATTTCAACGTCAATAGCAAGATAAAACACATGTCCCCACTGCTTTCGTCCCTCACAGATGAGCTGCCTCTCATTGGTTTATATATATATATATTTATATTTATATATATATATATATATCCCATATATAGCCCATCATTCTGATGCTGCCAGAGGCCCTACTGCTGTGAGGACCCAGTGTTTGGTGCCTTTAATAACAGGAGGGATGTTGGTTTGGTGAAAGTGTTGATAATAAAAAGAATAAAACAAAACTGTGACCTTCTCGCTGTGGATGAGAACATCAGGTGATCCAACTGGATAGTTCTAGACTTTCACTTGATTCTATAACCTCTGTTGCCTCTTCAGGCCATTTGAGACATGTGTATACATTCATAAAATACTTGTCACTTGTTTTTCCTTCAATCACTTGTGTCTATTTGAGTTTAAAGATGAAACGTTTTTCTAGGAAAAAAAAAAAAAAAGAGGCTGATGTGGTGTAATGCTCCTTTTCTCTGTTGACGTTGGAGAGCCATTCAACTCAATTTCCCAGGATCCTTCACGTTTCCCACCGGTGTCTGAAGCCCACCTGAGAGATCCCTGCTTAGCATAACGGTATGTATGCATGGCGTACATAGAATAAACAAGTGTAGCACAATCAAAGCTCATAAGGTAGCATGCTAAGGAAACTCCTATATCTATTCTACTGTGACGACTGTGACCACAGAGCAGCTCCACTGCAGCAACAGAAGTACAAGTTTGAAGGACAACTCTATCAGGAAGAAAGGAAGACATTAACGTTCCCCGTTCTAACTTCCCAGACAATTCAATTAAAAAAAAAGGGACGACTGAGCTCATTTTCCTCACTCTTAGATGATTGCCCTTCTGCTGTCACATGGCATAAAATAATTTGACCACAATGATGAAGAAGCGGCTGTTGGAAAACAACGCCCTCTACCCGTGTGACCTTTGCTCCAAAGCGTTCAGCAAGTACCACATCCTGCTCAGGCACAAATATGAACACACAGGTAGGCCTAACAGTAAGCTCAGACAGAGCAACACATTTACTACTTATTCTTTACTTATGAGATACTCAATAAAGTATATGTTGATCTAAAAATCACACCTCAAATCTTCATGTGCTCATTTAACACTAATATAATAATTAGTTTATACTTGTTCTAAGGCCGTTGGTCAATATTGTATTTACCTCTGGCAGAAAAGAGCGGGTAGGGTGTTGGGGAGCTTGTTTGATATTTTTTGTATTTGCATTTTTTTTAACCACTTATTATCTTTCCTCCACTTCAATTCTCAGTCTCAGTATTAACACTTTCTTGCAGGCCAAGGCAGTACGATTCCCTGTCTGACTCTTCTTTGCTCTCGTCTGCAGGAATACGACCACACGAGTGCAACATCTGCAAAAAGGCCTTCAAACACAAACGCCACCTGACCGAACACTCGAGGCTGCACTCCGGTGAGAAACCCCACCAGTGCAATAACTGCCCGAAGCGTTTCTCTCACTCTGGTTCATTCTCCCAGCACATGAAAAAACACGACTCCTGCAGGATGATCTGGCAACACTTTGGCTCCGGTTTGGGGCCACACAGGTTTCAGTCTCAGCTCGGCACCGGACTGCCGTCAGACAGCCGGACCACGATCACGACCTCCCAACCGGACTCAGACGAGAGGGAGAGCGAGGAAGAGGAGGACGAGGAGACTGCAGAGGAAGAGGAGCTAAGCTGTGATGTGATGGAGATCGAGGCGGGAGATGATCACATGGAGGACGAAGAGATGGAGGAAGCGACTGAAGAGTAGGAGGAAGTGACAAGTGAGACTACAGAGGAAATGGCAAATGCCTACAAAAGAATCAGGAATGGGTCAGACGGCGCAAAGCCCACAAAGGAAGTGGTGACAAACGGGAAATAAAAGGTAGAAAAACACAGAAAAGTCAAAAAAGTTCCAGCAGTTGGCTGATCTTAACGGTCCACTACTGTGTACAAAAACTGAACTGAACTTTGAAAAGAAATTAAAACAAAACACTGACTTTCTTTATCTTGTAGAAATGTGTTGATACATGTCCAGATATTAAAGCAGAACTCATCCATCAACTTGTTACTGAGACATCCCATGTTGTTGTGTTGTTTTTCATTTGGTCAGTCTGAAATTAAACTGTTAATTCAGAACTATTTATGAATATATATGATTGTTTCTGATGCTTGTGTGTCTTGTATCTGATCTATTTCTCCTGCTGTACTCAGGTCTCTCTCAAAAAATACATCTTCATCTCAATGAGATGACTCAATAAAGGTTATAATCTGTGTTTTTTGTTAAGAGCTGAAGGCTCTATGAAGCTCAGTGGAATCAGGATTGTTTTGTCTTGTAAGAAAACTCTAAAACAGAAGGAGAGCGTTCCTCCTAAAGCAGCAAAATGAAGGTCTATCACCGGGTGGCGCTAGAAGACCACCAAACACAGCTTTACAAAACCAGGAAGAAGAGAAGTCTGTAGACCACAATGCATTGAGAGAGCAAAAATCAGCCCTTGATAAATGATTGAGTTATGATCCTTGATTATTAATTTGTCTTCTGATTGCTGAGGAGAATTTGGAACTCTGTATTTAATCCATGAAATCTCTACATTTGTTTTTTTCTCTCTTGGGAAGATGACAGATTATCTGCACGTCTGACTTCAGTGTGCAAACGTTATTATGTGCAATTAGAGTGTGAATGAATGATATGATGGTGAGGGGGTGATGAGAACACATAGCAGTCTGAGAAATGAAGAGTTACTATTCTATGCCTCTTTATTCCCTCAGGTGATAAACAAAAGAGTGGGAGCAGCTTTTTAATGGGAGAAAACTCTCCTGATGTCCAGGTAATGAAAATGTACACTTATAATGTACCTGTAGCTAAAGCAAACTGCTGCACAATTAAAGCAGAATGTTGTAGTCGGAGTGGATTCAGGGTAAATTGACTTAAAATAGTTCTAATGAATATTCATGATGCACCTGATGATGGCGCTTTGCTCGCTGTGGGCCGTGCTGATGTACACTCAGTCAGTGTTAAAGCACTGCAGGTGGTTTTAATATAAAGAGACATGACATGTATATAGTGAGACAAGAGTTACATTGACTGTTCTTCTGGCTGTGAGGTGACGGATAAACACTGAACCAACATGACAGCCTCATTCTGAACTTTAATCTGCATTAAAATCAACTAAATAAATGAAATGAGCTCAAGTCCACAACAACACAGTATCTGTTGTCTCGTGTGTGTGAGGAGGACTCAATGAAAGTCATTCAAACACAAAGACCAAATTAATTCACTATTTAAGAATTTTATAAGTTTGTGCAATTAATTATTTTTACACAAAATGTTTGTTATGAGGAGCGACAGGAGATAGAAAGCTCCTCTCATCTCTCTGTTACAAAGATGCTTTAGTGAGAACAGTTGAGAGGACAGAGGTTGAATGACTGTTCTTCTGCTCTAATTATGAACTCTGTACTTTGTGGTGTTTCAGGAGGAAAACTAACTCAGTTATTCTCTCATATTAGTTCCATATTTTCTCCATCAGCTTTGTATGATACCCTGCAAATAAGACAAAAAACAAATACTTTGTTCATTTTTGAAACAAAAAAATACTTTATTTATCATGTCAACCTTCAGTTTCTTCACATCCCATTAATAAAGTCTGTTAAATGACTCTTGTTCAATGATTTCATGTTCAGATTCACTTCATCCACATAATCAATTTGTTTGACCACAGAACTCTGGATAAATACTCAGAGTGTATAAATACACAGAGCATTTTATAATTTTACACAGAACACAGTATAAATGAAGATCAACCTGGAAGTATAAATACTCAGTGGTTTGTTAAACAAAAGGCCAAAGAGAAATACATTTCTATTTTGGATTATTGTGATGATTACTTATGTGCTTTATTAATATTAGTACAGTGATGATTACTTTGTGTCACTATTAAATTACCACTTTGATTACTTTGTGTCTTTATTAATATTAGTACTAGTGATGATTATTTTGTGTACTTTAATATTAGTACTGATTAGTTATGTTTCTTTATGCAATATGAGTACATTATAATAGTACTTTTGTAACTTTATTAATAGTTTAGTATTTTCTCAGTTGTTGTCGCCCCTTAAATGGTCAAAGTATTTGATGTTGGTATATTTTATGTAAGTGATGATTACTTTGTGTCTTTATTAATATTAGTACAGATGATTACTTTGTATGATACCCTTAAATAAGACTAAAAGACAAATTACTTTGTTCATTATTGAAACAATGAAAACTTTATTTATCATTCAACCTTCAGTTTGTTCACATCCCATTAATAAAGTCTGTTAAATTACTCTTGTTCAATGATTTCATGTACAGATTCACTTCATCCACATAATCAATTTGTTTGACCAGAATCTCAGTTATGTAAAAGAGAATAATAAATGATTTTCTTATTGATTATGATCATGATAATTAGTTGTAAAATACATCATAGTACCTTATTTGTATGTGAATTTGGAAACAACAAAAACAACAATTAATTCATCAAAAAGTATAAACATCATTTAACTTCAGGATATCTTTACAAAAAGTGATGAGAACAAAATATCTTAGATAAAAGAAGCTCTGGTGCTTTCTCTCTTTAAGACCCATGCAGTTGAATAGACACAACAATAAACACAAACACCAATGAAAATAATATTAAAACATTTAGAGCTCAGATAAATTCATGTTTTCATGCAGAGAAATATCAGTTCAGGTAAATAAAGATCATCATGAGCAGTGATAGCCTCCGTGGCTAAACAGACACAGGAAGGAGCGCCACCTAAAGAGACTCAAACATTTACACAACAATAATGAGAAGATGTCAAAGTACCGCCCATAATGTTTGATTGACAGGTGAAGAAAAATCAGCTCTCAGCAACAAAGATGGAAACAAAATGAGTTTAAGAATTAAAACACAGAATTTAACCCGCTGTTCCTTAAATGACTTCTGTCTATTTGAGTTTACAGAACTCAGCAGTGGCTCCATAAGAACCAAACCAAAGTCCAGCATAGAGAGGCTGAGTGAATGTGGTCTGGACTCTGTGGAGGAGAGTCATGGTTTCAGAGACGCTGTAGAAGGACAGAATACCTGCACTGTGATCCAGGTACACTCCTACTCTGGAGGACTGAGGACCAGAGACGGGAGTTTGGACTTTGTTGTACCAAAATGTAAAACTGTTTTTGTCACAATCTAACGCCCAAGATTTGTCATTTAATCCAAATCCACATTTATCCCGGCTCCCTGTTCTGCTGATATTCTTGTATGCGACTGCTACATAAACTACTCCTCCTCTCCACTCCACCTCCCAGTAACAACGTCCAGTCAGACTCTCTCTACTCAGGACCTGACAACATGTAGTGAATCTGTCTGGGTGACTAGAATAAGACTGTTGTTCTCTCATTAATGTTGCTTTCCTGTTCTCCTCAGATAATAACAGTTTTGTGGATGCCGTGTTTGGATCCAGTGTGATATCACGTGAATATCTTAAGAATCCAGCTCTGGTCTCGGGCTCTACTTTTGAATTGGACAGTAAAACGTCCACTTCAGTCACTGCCAGTGAGACGTTTGTCCACTTCTCACTCAGAACGTCCTGCAGTTTATCTCTGACTTCTGACACAGCCGCTGTCACATCCTCAAAGTAGCGCAGAGGACGGATATCGATGCCGGACGAGTCTGCAGATTGGCTGAGTCCTGACGGTGAGGTGTAGTTGCGTAGAAACTGGTTGTGATCCTCTGTGTGCGAGAGCAGCTTCAGCTCAGCTTCGTTCCTCTTCAGCTCAGCGATCTCCTGCTCCAGCTTCTCCTGAAGCTCTTTGACTCGACTCACTTCACTTTTCTGTCGGGATCTGACCTGCTGCTTCACATCGGAGCTTCTTTCCTCCATGAGACGGATCAGCTCAGTGAAGATCTTCTCGCTGTCCTTCACTGCTTCATCTGCAGAGCGATTGACGGCCTCCACCTCCTGTTGAAGCAGCTTCACGTCTTTCTCTCTGTCCTGGATTCTCTGCTGGATGTTTTGTCGACTCCCCTCCAGCTCTCTCTGCCTCTCAGTCCATTCTGCTGCAGCTGAGACTGTGTCGTGGCCTTTGTGTTCATCCACAGAGCAGAGGTAACAGATACACTGCTGATCAGTACGGCAGAACATCTTCATCACCTCATCGTGACGAGAGCAGATGTTCTCCTGGAGCTTCTTGGAGGGGTCCACCAGCTTGTGTTTTGTGAAAGGAGCTGAGTCATAATGAGGCTGGAGGTGTTTCTCACAATAAGAGGCCAGACAGACGAGACAGGACTTGAAAGCTTTCAGTTTCCTCCCAGTGCAGACATCACAGGCCACATCTTCAGGTCCAGCATAGCAGCGATCAGCAGGAGCAGCTTGGAGTCCAGTCTTCTTCAGCTGCTCCACTAAAACTGCTAATATGGTGTTTTTCAGCAGCACAGGCCTCGGTGTGAAGGTCTGCCTACACTGAGGACAGCTGTGGATTTTCTTCTCGTCCTCTCCATCCCAGAAGCTTTTAATACAGTTCATGCAGTAGCTGTGTCCACAGGGAGTAGTCACCGGATCCTTCAGTAGATCCAGACAGATGGAACAAGAGAAGATTTCCCGATCCAGCTCAACTCCTTTCTGCGCCATTTCACCTCTCTGTGGCAATGACTGTCTGAGTTTCACTTCCTTAGCAGCGTCTGTACTTTGACTTCTGATCTGAACAACATGTGTTTGTTCAGTGAACTGGGCCTGTCAGCTCTTGTGCTTCACCACCATGTTGGTTACGCCTCTCCTTTAAACTGTAGATCTGAAGGGGAGGGAACAAGGGAATATGTGGACAGAGTGGAGCTGGCTGTGTTAGAGAGCAGGAGGAAGAGGGAGGGGTGATCAAGCTCTGGTTTATTCCAGGAAGAGGAGCAGCGCTGTGAATCTGAACGTTGTTTCCTCATTCACAAACAAAGGCTCGGTTAAAACCTGCTCCACATTAGAAAACATTTCATTTCTTTAGTTGTTAAATATTTCTTGTCTCCTCAGGCTTTGGTCATGGCTACATATTCCTCTTTAACTTTTTCTCTCATTTGTTCAGTTTTCTTTCACTGCATAAAAAACAGCTGGCTGACAATAAAGAGTCATCAAACTAAACTGGTATAAAATACAAATATAATAATAATAATAATAAGTTTTCTTCAAATTTTATGATCTACTTTGAAACATTTATGACAAAATAATTGAATTTCTGGATATCATCCTGATCCAAAGCAGCATTTCAAGATTCACATATATTCACTTCATGACTTAATGACTGGACCTGATATAAGCTGCACATTTTCTATTTGTTGTTGGTGTTTAAATATTTCACCTGTTGTAAAAGCTGAGTCACTCACTGGTTGAGTGACGACTGAGAAAACTCCTCAGGAACAACGTGAATCTCCACCAACCATAAATGATTGTGTCTCCATGACTTAAAGTGAGACTGAACATGTTGTTGCTTTCAGCCATCAAGTCCTTATGAGGTTGATTCTGTTTGAACTGAATGCAGAATTTCATTTGGATATTATCACGGTTATTCAATTGTTCCTAAAGTACTTCAGTACTGGAAAAGGTGGAGTAACTTTCCATGTGATTGTGCAATAAATCAATCACAGCTGTCAGGAACCCTAATCATGACTGTGCCAACCTGTTCCATTGTACTGTCGACGGCTGCATATCGTTTGTTCTGTCCTCACCCTTTGTAAATACACTGTCTTTTTGAATTGTTTTTATTTTAGTTTTGCTCCATTTTTATGACTCCCCATCACAATAAAATATAAGACAGCATGTCTGAGTTGTTTGTTTTTACTTCTCAGCGTCCTACTAAAATAAAAATAAAATAAAAACAGCTGCTATGATTTATGTAAGGATAGTAGGACTTGGTAAACATCTGACAGCAGTAATCTAAGCCAGAGTTGTACAATAGGATTCAAATCCCTTGGAAATTAAGAAGTAAGAGGTTGACCAATTGTGAATTTTAAAAGGCTGTTAGAATAATGACAGATTGGAGCAATTAATTGGAGGATATTAGGAGTTAATCGCATGCACACACATATTTCCAGCAAAATTGGCCCTCAAATGATCAGATATGGCCCCTAGTTGGGCCAGGCTCACACTTACTGTGAGCCAGGTTATGACGATCATGCAGCGATTATCTTAAAACATAAACTTTATTACAACCGTCATATACACCAAAATAAATGAGCCGAGAGTTGAAAGCAAAAACATGCATCTCACTAGCTGCGTAGTAACATAATGTATCTGAAGCTAATATGTATGTTAACACTAAGCTGACTTGATATTGCAAATACGACGGGAACTCAATTTGTCTCTTTAGACTGTTTTAGTAGCTTGTGGACATCTCAAACATGCATGTAAATGTTAATTGACTGTTCAATTGATTGTAGACTGGCCATGCCGATTGCAACTGCATATTGGTTGCTGGTTGCAAGTATGTTTTCAAATGTTGTCAGTATGGTAGAATTAGACAGTGCTAAGTGTTAAATCACGTCAGTGCATGGTGCTTTAGATGCGCTCAGACAGCGAGGGGTCAATGTTACGTTGCTTCATCCCGTTCTGATGTAACAGAAGGGCAGACCTGACACCGTGACGTCACAGTGCAGCAGCAAGCTGCCGCTGTGGTTCAGTCAACACAATGACGCTGAGTGGCCGACAGAGCAGCAGCAACTTAACATTACTTTCTGTCAGTCTTCAGTCTGTGTTCACCAGAAGCAGGTTTCAGTAACGTGAAAGTCATCACAACAGTGTGCTTTATAAGAAAAAGTTAAAGTAGTGGGGTCATGAAAGCAGACCTTATTACATTTATGGGTGTCTATAATTAGTTTTTTATTAACATTAGATAATTCAGTTATGCCCCAACCATCTACCGTTTCTGTAAGTGTGCTTAACAGTGGCTTTATGTAATCAGAGATCAGCATGTTTCTGAGGCCAAACCATCACTAATGTTTTTTTCTACTCCTTTTCTTGCTTTGTTGTTTGTCTACTTGTCTAAAACAATATAATCGTGTGCGGGGCCAAGTCCATGGCATTGAATTCATACATTGATGAGGTAAGCTCATGCTTTTCTTTCCCAGTGTGCGTCCTCTCTTTATACTCTTAATCAAAGAGGTAACAATAGTCCTAAGTAGAAACATTGTTGCGTGGAGCTGTGGTAATTGATTTTGGTCATTTGGGTGCACAATAACTCCTCAGTAGACTGAGAATAGAAAATCTGACATATAAACATTATAAAGTTGATATGGTGAATGTGGTAGCAGACAGTGTCCTTTTTACAGTTATAGAAAGGTTTAAATAACCACACAGCCTTCAGATCTAGTTTTTTTAGGAATATATTCGTCTAGAACACACTCTATGCGATTACCCTTGCTTTCAAAGACGGTCTTGGTTAATAAAGAGGTCAAATGAGAATTTATCTTTATGTAATCATAAAATCACATTCTTTAGTTAAAGAGAGAAGTCCATTTAGAGAATGTATAATGAAGTCTTTGTATTTTTTAGGTTATCACAGGTTGGAAATATTCTACAATTTCAAGACATTTTTTGTAATTATTGATGTTTTGAGGGATATTTCAACAGCTGTAATGGTCCAGCATAGCAGCGATCAGCAGGAGCAGCTTGGAGATTTTGATGCACAGCAGCTCCTGCTCACCTGTGAGCTTTTTCCTTTAAACTTGTGTTTTTTTGTTACTTTTTGTTATTTTTCTTTACTTATTTAATTGTTTAAACTGAAGTGCACTATAGCAGCGAGACACGTACAGTTTGTCGTTCTGCACTTTTCACCTCCGTGCCCAGAGTTTCAGCCCGCAGCCTTTGTTTACAGCAGGGGTCAGCTGTTGAGCCAGGAGCAGACGTTTTAAACCCGTCCTCCCCTCCATCATCATGGGAAACGTACGATCTCTCCCCAACAAGATGGACGAGTTATCAGCACTGACTCGCCATCAGAGGGAATACCGGGAGTGTAGCGTCATGGTGTTCACGGAGACATGGCTCACGGAGCTGACTCCGGACACCAACGCTGCACTGGACGGGTTCCGCATCATCCGGGCAGACAGGACAGCGGAGAGCGGTAAGAGGAAGGGAGGAGGTCTGGCAGTGTTTGTGAATGATAGATGGTGTAACTCTGGGCACATCACTGTCAAAGAGCAGACCTGTACAGAGGACATTGAGCTGTTGGCCGTTAGCATGAGGCCGGTCTATTTACCGAGGGAATTCTTGCATGTTATCATGATAGCTGCGTACATTCCCCCCTCTGCTAACGGAGAAGCGGCCTGTGACGTCATACACTCGGCGATAAGCAGGCTGCTGACACAACATCCCAATGCCCTCCTCCTCCTCTCTGGTGACTTTAACCATGCCCCTCCGTCCTCCACTCTGCCCACCTTCACCCAGTACATCACCTGCCCCACCAGAGACAACAAAACCCTGGACCTGCTGTATGCCAACACCAAGGAAGCATACACCTCATCACCCCTCCCTCCCCTGGGAAGATCTGACCACAACCTGGTGCACCTCCGGCCTGTGTACAAACCTCTTGTGCACAGGCAGCCAGCTGTGACCCGCACAGTCAAAAGATGGTCCGATGAAGCCGAGGAGGCTCTTAAGGACTGTTTCGACTCGACTGTGTGGGAAGTGTTCAGTGATGCCCATGGGGAGGACATCGAGGGTCTCACAGACACCATAACCGACTACATCAACTTTTGTGTGGAGAACACCGTACCCACCAGGACTGTACGGTGTTTTTCCAACAGCAAACCATGGATCAATCCTGAGATAAAGACCCTCCTCAAGGAGAAGAAGAGGGTCTTTAGATCAGGAAACAAGGAGGAGCTGAGGACTGTGCAGAGGGAGCTGAGGAGGAAGATAAGGGAAGGGAAAAATGTCTACAGGACGAAGATGGAGGATCAGCTGCAGCAGAACAACATCAGCGGAGTCTGGAAGAGCCTCAAGGCCATGTCTGGCCACAAGGGGCCGAACCAACAGCCTGTGGGGGACAAAAAGTGGGTGAATGATCTGAACTCATTCTTTAACAGGTTTGATCAGCCCCGGGGGCCAAGGACTTCAGCAGCTTCAGGCCGGTGGCATTAACATCCCACCTGATGAAGACCCTGGAGCGGCTGGTCCTTGTGCACCTCCGCCCCCTGGTGATCTCATCTTTGGACCCACTTCAGTTCGCCTACCAATCTGGCATTGGGGTGGATGACGCTGTCATCTACCTGCTACAAAGATGCCTTTCTCACCTGGAAAAGGCTGGAAGCACTGTGAGAGTCATGTTCTTCGACTTCTCCAGTGCCTTCAACACCATCCAGCCTTTGCTTCTGAGGGACAAGCTGGAGCAGACCGAGGTGGACCACCACCTCACTGCGTGGATCCTGGACTACCTCACCAACCGTCCACAGTATGTGAGGATAAGGGAGTGTGAGTCAGATCTGGTGTCCTGCAGCACGGGGGCCCCACAAGGAACCATTCTGGCTCCATTCCTCTTCTCCATATACACATCGGACATCAAATGCAACTCTGCTACCTGCCACCTGCAAAAGTTCTCTGACGACTCTGCAGTCGTCGGCCTCATCTCCGCAGGTGATGACAGGGAATACAGAGAACTGAACCAGGACTTCATAGGATGGTGCCGGCGGAACCGCCTCCAGATCAACTCTGGTGAAACCAAAGAGCTGGTGGTGGACTTCCTCCGGGGTAAACACTGTCCTCCGGAACCAGTGAACATCCAGGGAAAGGACATTGAGATTGTGAAATCTTATAAGTACCTGGGTGTTCACTTGAACAATAAACTAGACTGGACTAAACATACAAATGCACTTTATAAAAAGGGTCAGAGCAGACTGTATCTGCTGAGGAGACTGAGGTCCTTTGGAGTGCAGGGAGCACTCCTGAGGACCTTTTTCAACTCTGTGGTGGCATCAGCCATTTTTTATGCAGTGGTCTGCTGGAGCAGCAGCATCTCAGCAGCTGACAAGAAGAGACTGAACAAACTTGTCAGGAAGGCCAGCAGTGTGCTGGGGTGTCCACTGGATACGGTGGAGGTGGTGGGAGACAGGAGGATGATGGCCAAGCTGTCATCCCTGATGAACAACACCTCTCACCCCATGCAGGACACCCTGGCAGCTCTGTGCAGCTCCTTCAGCCACCGGCTCTTATCTTATCTTATCACTGTTGTACAAAAGGTCATTTATTTATTCATTAATAGAGTGAAAAACAATCACAGTGTAACCAATCTCACCTGGATTGAACACAAACTTGTTTAATCATGATAAATTATTCAGATGCAACCCAGTAAAGTAAAATATGTCAACATCCAAGAGGGTCGACAAATCTAATTAAAAAAGGGTTTATTTTTCACATTGGGCTGTGGTCCAGTGAAACAGAGGATGGACGCTTTTTAACATCTTGGGTCATTAGACATAGTGCAGGGAGAAATTGAAGCAGAGACTGAAGGTCAAATCTGCTAAACACATTCTCAGTATAAGTGACGATTTCACTTTAAGCTTGTTTTGTGGTGGACAAAGAGCAACAAATATTTTTCTATCTTTAAAAGAATTAAGATTACTTCAGAAGTACTAACCCAGAGGGTTTTCTGTTACACTCACGTAGGAAAGAAAGCAATCACTGTCAAGCATGTTTTCCTGTGACAGCTGCCAATTAGCACATGCTAATCTTGACAGCAGCTACTTTATAAGAATATATCGGTAAAAAAAGACAGATGATGCCTTCATTTTGAAGGTCCTCATCTCTCATTGCATCATATTTTGTTAACTTTTGTTCGTAGAGAGTTGCAAGTCACCAATATGGTCTATAAAACTTTATAGCAAAAAATGACCATGTTTTGTCCTAGATGGCACGGACTGACATACAACATATTCTGTTATGTAATTTGGAGGACTGGTTGACTGTTTCAAAATGAAGTTAATGAGCAAACACCTTTATAGAAAATACAGTCAATTGGATTTGGAATTGTTAATGTGGACATTTGCCAAATAAAAAAAAAAGTAAAGTAGTAAGTCCTTTTGAAGTCGATAGTAAACATCATTAAAAAGTCATTAGTGAGATTCAGTACAATTCTGTAGTAAAAGTCCTTTTAGAAGTCGATAGTAAATGTCTGTGAAAGTCTTTGGTGAGAGTCATTAATGGAAACCTTTTGTCAAAGTTGCAGCCTTTTAAAGAAATGACGTTGAAAGTCGTTAACAGTGAGCAGAATAAACAGCATTCTGCTCTCCTGCTGTGACGCTCCAGCTCATTAGCCTCCACTCTTCTCCTTCTCTTCAGACCTCTTCATCCTCGACCGCCTCCTTCAAACCTCTCTTCTTCAGACAACCCTTAGACCTCTATCCTCTTGTCCTTCAGAATAAGTTGGCTTGTGTGAACAGGGACAGTTAAATATGCCAGCGTTTTGCAAACATCCTTCATGTAACAGAAATTTAAAAAGCCCTGGGGGGAGTTTGGTTATCAAAAGAATAATATTCTATAAGCTATCCAGTTTCTGTTTTTGCGTATGCATCAAGGGTTTTAAACTGTATGAAATCCTCAAATGACAAAACAGCATTTCCATCAACTTCCCTTTCGCCTGCTTTCCATTCAGAGAGTGTTGTATGTCTGAAGGAGATATTTCAGACGTCTGCAGAGTGGGCACTCATTTTTACATTTTTCAACACTGAGTGGAATGATGAAAAAAAAAAATGCACTGGGTGATAGCAGGCCTTCAGTCAGAGGACAGAGATGTGATGTTTCTATCCGCAGACAGACGGATGGATACATTTACAACTGTGTGTCGGAGCCTCTGAAACCACATCCACCACCCCACTCCTCCTCCTCCTCCTCCTCATCCTCCATACCTTCCGTCAGTCCTTCCTTTAGTCTCGATTTGTCTTCCCACTTTGCGACTCCTTTTTATCTTTTGTAGTAACCGTTGTCACTCCTAGAATGTCTTCTTTTCTCCGTCATCACCTACAACTTTCTCATTCTTAGTTTCTGGAGCTATGAAACATTACCATCTGAAAATCTGCAGTCACGTTAACCTTTTCAGAGTTGATCAGCTATTTATATAGGCCCACTGGGATATCAGAGCAGCTAATCAAGGGGCTTTTAAATTGGAAATATTGAGGTCTTTTGTGACGAATAAAGTTGTTGTATTTCCTGACAGATACATTGTTCAGTACAGTTTAAAGTAAATATTATCCTGTTGTGGTGAGAAACATCTGTAATTGTTTCCTCCGGAGAAAAATTGGGTTGTGCTGCACACATGTCTTAAAACCCGTTTGGTTTCTGTATTTTTTTAGTCTGTTTTCACCCAAGAATTTATTTGACGCCTTATCAGTGCTGACATGCCACTTTTTCTGCAGGAGTCACTGATTTTATTCTCATTGCAAAAAAAAGAAATAAACATTATCATGTCATCCGTTTCAGTTGATCCCCATTCTGCTGTGATGGCAAAGTGTCTGTAGAAGATGCTTGGCTGAATTGATTAGGATCACTTCAAGCTGCTCGGATTCATTTGCACTCACAGCGGTACAAAGAGCCAATCTTCCTGTTTTCCACAGACTGCGTAAACACGAAGCTCAGGAGATTGGAAAGTGGTGATTAGATTCTCTTGAAATTTAATTTGGGTTTCAAAAGTCAAGACATGAACCAGCCAAGAGTTGAGTTTTTAGGGTTTGCTTGAAAAAGAATCAGATCAAAGCTGTTTTGTGTTGATAATTTAAATGCGTCATATTTTTTGAGACAGTACAATTAAGAGTGAAGTCTGGCCATATGAAACTTAAATGAACATCAAGCATCATAAAACAAGTTATTAGTCTTGAACTTAGAACTTAATCAAACCTGCTCCCACGCACACATAAAGGGCAACCATGAATTCCATCTATACTACATCCATCAGCCAGTGCATAAACCAATTAATTTGACTTGAAAAGCGATTAAAACACCTTATATGGGCCTTAAAGTAGAATCACTAGGATTAGATCACTCTAATCAAAAGTTAGACCAAAAATCAGAAAATAAATGAAGTGATGCAGAAGAGAAAGGTGAAATAGATGCATTCCTAGAAGTAATATAAACAACAAAGTTTCATCCTGAAAGATGTGATTTACTGGTCCACTCATTCCCACGGCAAAAACACCCCACACATTGGCGGATGGGTCGAACCATCACAGGACCACAACCAACAGATCGGTGTTTGAACTGGTGTTGGTGGCCCAAAGTGTGTTAGAGTTCCTTTTTTAGTTAAAATACTAAGTTTTTTCAAGGGTTTTACATGCTTAAGTTGTTTACATTTTACTTTTATAATAATTAAGCCTTTATTAGTCCCACAATGGGGAAATTATTTCTCTGCATTTAACCCATCCCGGAGGAGCAGTGGGCTGCAATGAAGCGCCCGGGGAGCAACTTGGGGTTAGGTGTCTTGCTCAAGGACACCTCGGCATGTTGCCGGTAGAGGGGTTTGAACCACCAACCTTGTGGTTACGGGACAAGCGCTCTACCTCATGTGCCACAGCCGCCCCATAGTCTGGCCTTTAGTAGTATATTCGTTGCCAAAACCTAAAAGTTTTAATTGCTATTCACAAACTATGGTTTAAAATATAAATGTCTGTTCTGTCAGGCAACTGAAAAACACACAAAGTTGGTAATTTTTTTGACCTTCCTCTTATCTAAAGCTGTATTTATGAGATTAAACCCACCACTTGTTTTTCCAATTGTAGTATCAGGTTCTGCATGGTGGCTCAAAAAATAAAGCAAATGCCATGCATATTTAGATCAGTATCTATAGATTCAGTGTACACATTGCACAAGCTCAGCACAGCTGAAAAACGCCCATAACCTGCTACAACAAGCAGCAGCTAAGTTGAAGTCCCACAAACAACAAGTCACACTGTTACAGGGAGAAAACAAATCCCTTCAAATTCAGTGTGAAGAAGCCAGGCTAGATATAGACCAAGCTAAAACACAAATTAATGAGCTAACGACTCAACTTAATGATCCGGGCAAAGACAATTTAGAAATGAAAGCCAAAACCCTCGAACTGGTCCTCATCCAACGTGACCAGCAGTTGAGTGACGCCCAAGACCAACGCGACTCGCAACAGAGGCCCGCATCAAGGCGATGGACTCACTCCAGTCGGCTATAGATGATATCAAGGATCTGAAGTCTCAAAACAGAGCATATGGCCTGCATATGGAAGCCGACCAAAAGGAGAACAAGCATCTGCAGGAACAATTGCAGGAAGCCACTCGCAGGCTAACGGAGTCCCGCCAGCAACAAGAGGTCAAGGAAGAAGAACTGGCCACTGCTAAAAGGGAGCTACACCACTCGGTTAAGATGAGTCGCACGCGACAATCACACCGGAAAGGAGTGACTATCCACACCCAAGGCTTGACACCTGCGGTGGACCTCTTCGGGGCCAACGCGACCCCTCCAAATCCGGTAAGTAGACCCACTTTTCCGCAGTCTTTCTTACCCGTGAATACCCCGGTTTCACAGGGCTTCTCCGACCGAGACTTAGATAAGGTAGCTGGCCTTAACTGAAGCATGCAAATTGGCCAACGGTAAAACAGTTAATATTCATACTGACAAGCAGATATGCTTTTGGTGTTGTGCATGACTTTGGCGCTCTTTGGAAACACAGACATTTCTCACTCTGACAAAGTCTCTGCACTGCTTGAGGCTGTACTTCTGCCTGCAGGCATAGCAGTGTGTAAATGTGCTGCACATACTCGTAAAGATGATTTACAAAATGGAAATACTCTCTTGTCTCTGTTCCACAGTTCTCCCCGTCCTCTTTTGAATTTCATGCTGTTACTGTCACTTATCCAGTCAAGCTCACCATTGCTGTTATGTACCGCCCACCAGGCCCTCTTGGTGAGTTCCTGGAGGAGCTTGACACACTAGTCTCGCACTTCCATGACGATGACTCATCATGCTCGGCGACTTCAACATCCAGACTGATAAGTTAGAACTTCTGCTTTCCTTCCTCTCCTCCTTTGACCTTTACCACTTCTCTTCTCCTCCTACCCACAAGGCCAGCAACCAGCTGGATCTTATCTTCACTAGACACTGTTCTACTGCTAACCTCTCTGTCACTCCCCTCCAGCTCTCGGACCACTATTTCATGTCCTACTCCCTCACCCTCTCCTCTCCCCCCTTACTTCCTCCACCTACCCACATGGTTTCTACCCGTAGTCACCTCCGCTCCCTCTCCCCCACTGATCTTTCCTCTTCTGTTACCTCTGCCCTCCCTGACCCTGAATCCTTCTCTCTCCTATCCCAATACGGCTACTGATCTTCTCCTCTCCACCCTTTCCTCTTCATTAGACAACCTCTGTCCCTTTACCTCCAAGGCTATCCAAAACACTTGAACGTGCTGTCTTTAACCAACTGTCTTCCTACCTCCACCAGAACAACCTCTTGGACCCCCACCAGTCCTGGTTCAAGGTGGGTCACTCGTCAGAGACGGCCCTCCTTGCGGTGACAGAGTCGCTTCACGCCGCAAGAGCGAACTCTCTCTCCTCTGTCCTGATTCTCCTGGACCTGTCAGCGGCGTTTGACACGGTGAACCACCAGATCTTCCTCTCCACCCTCGAGGGGATGGGCGTCGCAGGCTCTGCACTCTCCCTGTTTGCATCCTATCCGACGATCCTACCAGGTGACATGGAGGGGGGCCTTGTCGGAACCACGCATGCTGACTACGGGGGTTCCACAAGGTTCAGTTCTGGGCCACCTTCTCTTCTCGCTCTACACAACACCTCTGGGTTCTGTTATTCGCTCGCATGACTTCTCTTACCATTGTTATGCCGATGACACCCAGCTGGTCTTGTCATTTCCCCCCGGTGACACCCAAGTGGAGGCACGCATTGCTGCGTGCTTGGCTGACATCTCGAAGTGGATGGCCACACACCACTTGAAGCTCAACCTAGACAAAACCGAGCTACTGTTCCTCCCTGGGAAGAGTTGCCCGCACCGAGACCTGTCCATCACCATTGATGATGCCGTGGTGACGCCAACTCGGACTGTGAGGAATCTGGGTGTGACCCTGGACGACCAACTGTCGTTCTCAGCAAACATTGCATCGGTCACACGCTCCTGCAGATTCCTCCTCTACAACATCAGGAGGATTCGCCCCTTCCTCACTGAGGAGACGGCGCAGGTGCTCATCCAGGCTCTGGTCATCTCCCGCCTGGACTACTGCAACTCACTACTTGCCGGAGCCCCGGCGTCGGCCCTCAGACCTCTGGAGCTTGTCCAGAAAGCTGCAGCTCGTCTGGTGTTCAATCGCCCCAAGTTCTCCCACACAACTTCCCTTCTCCGTTCTCTACACTGGCTCCCTGTAAGAGCTCACATCCAGTTTAAGACTCTGGTGCTAGCCTACAGGGCAGTGAAAGGAACAGCTCCTTCCTATCTCCAGGCCTTGGTCAAGCCCTACACCCCCGCCCGACCACTTCGCTCTGCTGCCTCAGGGCGATTGGTGTAATGTGAAAACAGCTCAGGCCAGCCCTGTAGGAGGTCACACCTTAATGAATGAATCACCTTTTGTTTTGTAGAGCAGACGTGTACTGAGCCTATGCAAGTCCACTACTACAGACTTGTGAAGAGGGTTCTTAGACCCAAGTCACTGATCTGAACTGACAATGAATACATATCTTGGGTGCTGATTGACCAAAGGTCCTTTGTCCTTCCTGAGGAGCTTAGCCCAGCCCACACTATTTGTTTAACAGTTGTTTCCTGTAACCCTGTATATAATCATGACCAGAACCTACTGTAGTGAGAGAGAATTCTACAAGCTTGTTGTGGAGTTCTGTCTCCACTGCGCAGTGAATAAAGCTCATCTGAACCAGCCACAGAATTGGACCTGAAAGAAACTTTTCTTCTATACCTTCAAACGTCCGAATGACCATTCAATCACCATGCGTGCCTTGCACAGTGATAGCCCATAACACTGTTCCTGTGGTGTAACTCCGCCATTGGGTATTCCTTCATGAGATACAAATACAAAACTTATTCGTCCTCGGGAGCGTTTTGAAACTAGCCCTAAAACGCCGGCCTAGTGTGGACGCTCGGTGCAAACGCAGCAAAATATATGCGTTTTCAAACAAAAACGTAGTAGTGTAGACATGCCCTGAGTGAGGAGGATTTAAGTGGCCTGTAATGATCTATTGTGGCGTGTGTTAGACTTTAACTGCTCTGTGGCTTTAGAAAACTGGATACACGTAGACACAGCGGAAAATATTTGCAAAGTGGGGGTAACAGACTTAAAAGAGAAGTACAAATGTCCCAGTAGAGATCATACTGGAGCAATGTGATGCCCTGGATCTATACATATAACACAGCAACCCTCCTCAGCACATTAACTGACCCTGTTGCAGACTGCTGGATGCAAAAAAAATGAGCATATCAAGCATCAGAACATGGATGTAGCACCTGAAATCATTTAAAGCATCTAAAAAACTGCATGGTTTGGTACCGTTAACACATGAATGTAATCAACTTGTGCAGACTGCTATAAATCCAACTAGGGAGCTGCTAACTCCTTAAATGTTAAACACATTTACTGTCTGCTGTCAGCAAGTGTTTGTGACAGTTAAGTGGCTTCTACAAACAGCAGGCTGGCCCAGATCTAATGAACTGAATGACTCCTCACGTGATGAAATAGCCCCCCATCTCTTACTGCAGTGGGTGTGAATACACGTTCAAATAATGCTGAAATGAATATGGATCAGATCTCATTATGACCGCAGGTGTTTTCTTTCAGCCGTGCAATTCATTCCCCTTTAATCTGCGGTGTACGATGTGAAGAGATTCTTACTTAGTGTTTAAAACATGACACGATTCATCTGGGCTTAGAAAGTCGTTAAGTGTCAGACGGCTGGTGTTCCTGCTGAATGTGATTATGAAATAATGTACGCCCAGAACTCTGTCATCTGCTCTGGTGGTTTCACCGTTTTTTTTAATGGATCAGAGGAGCCATATATGAAGTCATGGATGAAAATTAAAGATTTGTCTGTGCGTGCATGTGTGTCCATTTGTAATTGAGAAGTTACAAAAATAAAATCCCCTCTCAGCTGCCAGTTAACTCTTTCTCCCAGGGAGGCAGCGTGAGCAATAAATGAGTACATTTTATTGCAGCTAAATTATTTATTTCAATAGACGTTGAAAAAAAAAAAAAATGGTGAAAGAAATATTTCTAAAGAAAGCTACTTTCCTGCAGTTTGTGTGTGAGAGAGAAAGTCAATTTGTATACTGGATGATAGCTTCTCTATCATACAGTGTTTTCCCTTTCAGATCATTTTAAATTCCCCTTAAATTCATGCTCTTGCTGTCATTTTTCTGTTTCCATCAAGCAGTCTTTAGAAGCCATGAAATCCCCAAGGAGAATTTAGCCGTGCCAACCATTTTCAAAACTCCAGAGACTGGAGTAGGAAACAGTCAAACTGCAGTAGGGTAGTTGAACAAGGAGGCATTGCGTTGGCGTTTGATGTAACAAGCTGCGTTATATTGTGCTGGTGTGTATTCAGCTGGAGCGTGACTAAGCATAAAAAGCCCACAAGCAAATTGCAGGTTGTTTTCCTTCCCAGGTGAATCCCAAGAGATCACCTTCCCCGCTTTTTCAATCAAAACAACACTGAACAGGTGATATTGAGCAAAGAGCTGCACAAACAGGAGTCAAAATCGTTTTTTTAAGATATTGGTTTAAATCAAGTTGTGGGAAAACGTAAAACAAAGTTAAATCACTCTTGATGAGAAGAATTGGTGCTAGAGGCTCCAGAACAAGGCAGACAAATTGCTGTGAAATTATATGCAAAATTATTTGAGTTCTCCTTAAAATGTCCAAATATTGAGCTGTTAATGACAAAGTCAGTGTTCTTTCATTTCATTGTATGCGATGGAGGACGATTTTAAGCTTCATCTGAATCCAACTCAATTTTCTCTCAACGTCCTAGTGCACAAGGGTATTTTTGTAATATCATGCTTTGGTGTGGTGGAGGTAAGTAGTTATAGTTGCCCTCCATCAATTCATGCTAAATTGTTTGTCAAAGGACTGATGTGTCAGCTCTACTGAGCTCTCTCAGGGAAAACAGAGTGCAACTGAAAGAGATCACTTTATAGACTAGAAGTCCCTGCTACAGGTGTGCTTCCCAATTAGCAATCAGCAGGTGAGGAGCCTGACACATTTCCTGTTCCTTCCATATATGGTCTTTTTAGAAATAAATAAAAGACAATTTAGTCAATCATTAAAAGCTGCAGGTATATGAAATTCCCTACATATAATATATATATTGCTAGGCTGCTTCAAAAAACTTAAAAATAGCAGCAATATGGCTACTTTTGTTTAATTGTCATACACACGAACAGTGCAAGTTAAAAAACACAAAACCAAAGCAAAAATGAGAGCATGCCAAGACAATAAAATAAAAGGAAATAATATATATATTCTTCTTCCTCCCCTTTGATCTTCATGCCCCCTCCTTAACCCATTCCTTATCAGGAGATACTAACTCAGAACTGAGCCTGCAGACACTGAATTATAACCCTGGCCACCCCGTCTTTGTTGTTCTTCCCATATATACCAGGGGTAAGCAGGCTCTCTGTGATCCTGTAAACCTCTGCCTCTTTCTTCCAAGAAACAAAATACCACAAAGACATCCATTTGTCATTTGATCATTATTTCAACACTCATTGAGACTCATCTCGGGACATAGATAGATAGTATTTTGTTTTCCACCACACCACCTAGCGTACACCTTAGGCAGTTCAGTACCCATTTATGTCAATCCAGAGGCTAGAGAGATGTCTTTCATCCTTAATCTACCAGTGGTGACCCCAGACAATATTTACAGACTAAAAGTGGTGAATGTCAGATCATGGCATGGGGAAACATGTGAAGGTGCATACTCAAATCGGTGGTGGCCTATCACGACAGTAATCCCAAACTGTATTTGGCCCCAAATTTACACATGTGTACCCTCACCAAGGACATCCATTAACTATGTCCAAGTAAACCCTTTGCGCGAATGACACTCGTTATGACACTCGTCATTTTTGGCCTCAAACCCATGACAAAAGACTCCCAATGTCCTATTACCGCCATCCCTCGACACCAAGTCACCACAACTCAGGCTGAAATAGTGGGCAACTGCTGGCTGATTAACACCCCTGCAAAGGAGGCCACTCTGACCCATGATCGACACGACACTTCTACTCGTATTGAACTGCCCTCTTACACCCTATGGCTTGATGTGCCCGAGGGAGCTATCTTACACATAGAAGACCTAGCTCTCTACCATTTACCCCCTGATCAGTACATGACAGACATTGAGATCTCTGACTTCTATAGCAAACACGCCCGAGAATTAGATTCCACCACTACTACGGGCGACTGTGGCTCAGTGGAGAGCAGGGTCGTCCTCCAATCAGAGGATCGGCGGTTCGATCCCTGGCTCCGGCAGTCCATGTCGATGTGTCCTTGGGCAAGACACTTTACCCCGAGTTGCTCCCGAAGGCTGTGCATCGGTGTATGAATGGGTGTGAATGATTAGAGAGATCCTGATGGGCAGGTGGCACCTTGCATGGTAGCCCCTGTCATCAGTGTATGAATGGGTATGAAAGGGTTAATGATTAGTAATGTAAAAGCGCTTTGAGTGGTCGGAAGACTAGAAAAGCGCTATACAAGTACAGTCCATTTACCATTTACTATCACCCAAGTCCAATATGAAGGCACACAGACCATCAATGTAGGCCCAGTAGACAACGTACTTACGGAAATCACCCCTAGCATACGCTTGGTCCACTGCTGATAGTGTTATCAATTATTTTAGGTCTAGGGTATCTCCTAACTTTTGGCATAACCTACCTCTATGTCAGGAAAACCAAAGCCCCACAATGTCAGTTTGCAGGACGCACTGAGAGGTTAGCCAAAAGAGCAAAACACAGGATATCCCAACATGATCCCACTGACCTTGTAGTAATTGAAGACGAAACTGTGCTTGGCGAAAACGAGCCAAGTCTAGGCCCAGCGTTCCTAGAGTTTATGGGCAAGTATTAGATTCCACAAAGCAGGTTAACCTAACTAAATTAGAATAATACTTTTAGTCTAAGTAGTGTTACATTTGTTTTATATATGCATGCATGCTTAAGAATTAGATGTGTTTTTTCTTTTTACTATTTCTTTTTTAAATTGTTTTATTATTAGAGTTTCTCCTTAAATAAATTCATGTTTAAGAACTGGATGTTGTCTAACCGGCAAACTGAAATTCTAAGAAAACCGTCAGAAGAGCCAAGAGTTAAGCTAACTTTAGCCTTTACCCTGAATAACCAACAGGGTTTCAGTTATGTTATTTACTGTGACACCTGTTCTCCTCCACCTATTACCACTCTCGCATCATCGGTCCGAAGCTCCTTGGATAACGACCATCGGACAGAGTGGGGGATATGTAGCGAGACTGGAGGGGCCTTGTGTAACGAACAACTGGAGAATCCTTTGTTCTGACGCAGAGACATTCCACACACCCCCCACTCCTTCCCTTATCACCTCCACAGGGGAATTTCAATACACTTTTCCCAGAGACTCCTCCTACCAGATGGTACCTCTACACCTTCAGCAATAAAAAGGTGTCAAATCTGACATTAGCCACAGCCCTGAGATGAAGATCTCAAGGCGAGATACGGCATAGATGCCTGGATGGGAAAACACGAAGGGATTATCTTGAGCATGTCTTTTGAATTTATGCCCAACACTTCTCTCTCCCCTTCCCTCTTATCTAGGAACGGGTCAAATGATTTCACAGGTCACGTCATAAACTACTTAAGTCAAGAGAACAGGAACTCACACTAGTTGTCTTACAATTTTTCTCTGTAGGTCGGCATAACACTGTATAAGTCTTTAGAGTATTCAATAACCCCACTCAAGTTATTCCACGGTTGATTTCAAGTAGATCTATTCCCTGAATCTGTGAGGGGAAAACTACACCAACCATGTTTATGTCCTTTAAAGACCTGACTTGTGACCACAATGCAATCTAGCGACCATCGGTGGTAAGACCTATCTTTTCTTAAGGACCTTCAGGTTCCCCTCTCAGCTCCTTGTCAACTTCTACAGGAGCACCATAGAGAGAATTCTCTGCCACTGCGCCACCCTGTGGTACACCAGCTGCACAGCAGAGAACCGGAGAGACTTGGCCCGGGTAGTTAAAACAGCGCAGAGGATCGTAGGAACCAAGCTCCCGCCTCTGGACATGGTTTATGCTAGTCGTCGACACAAGAAGGCTGGCAACATCAGCAAGGACCCAACCCACCCAGGTCACAGTCTGTTTGTCCCCCTCCATCAGGAGAAGGTACAGAACAATAAAAACTCACACAAACAGACTGAGGAACAGCTTCTTCCCCAGAGCTGTGGCCTCCATCATTTCCCCCCTCAACTGCCATCCCCCTTAGCATAGTACCACACAAAAAGGTGCATCAGAGGCATTGGAGGTGGAAATAAGTTGGGAATTTCAGACTGAGACTGTTTTCTCCAATACCAAGGAATCATTGCAGAATCTCGGCTATGTAGTCTCAGCAATGTGAGTAGTTAATAAATTGCCTTCAGGATTAAGGTCAATCAGATCCAAACGTGATGTTCTAAATACCCACAAAGACTGTTCCAAGTTAAGGTGTGTTTTCATTTCTGAATAAGATGTGATCTTTCCAAGTGAAAAGAAGATTAACAGAAAAATAGTTCCTTAGGTATATCTCTCCTATCAACAGAGTTCGCTGCAACCAGTCTGATTATCTTACAGAATTGAGCAGTGAATGTTGTTGACTGTTGTATGTATGAGCTAGATTACAATGCTTTGATATTGTTGCTTATATGAAAACATATTACTGACAATGTGCACACCAATGATAAGCAACATCTTGTTTGTGCTTGCTGCTGAGACAAGTTTATTTGGAATTTCCTTGATACTTTCTTGCACCCGTGGCTTCTGCCTGTGCCAAAAGGTTTTGTTGATTATTCCCATAGGAATTTACTCAACCCATTTCCTTGCCTTTCTAATTATGCAACACATCGTTCATATTGCCATTTAATCATCCAATTTAAGAGACTGGAGCTGAAAACAGCCACAGTGGGATTGTCAAACTAGGAGGCATATCTTGGAGGTTGAAGTAACAAGCTGCTTTTTTGTGTGAAACCCTGACTGAACATTCATTCTTTTCTTGAGACACTTTCTGTCTCAGCTCTCGTGACCTCACTCTGGAAAAACAGACAGTAACTGACACACTTCACTTTATAGACCTGACTTTCCCTGCCACAGGTGTGCTACCCAATCAGCAATCAGCAGGTATGGTGCTTGACACACTTCCTGTTTCTTCCATATATGGTCTTCTTAGATATTAAGACAATATAAATCATTAAAAGCTCCAGGAATATGAACTTCCCTACATATAATACAAACATTGCTCAAGCCAAGAAAAATAACCTGCTCAGTTGCTATCAACTTCAAAATAGCAACAATATGGTAAGTCCTGTTTTATTCCATCATAAACAATGTAGTACAGAGTACAGAGTAAAAAACAAAAGCCGAAATGAGATTCAACAGTGCATGCATGGACAAGGAAATAAAATTATATATAACGTTTGATACATATTAAAACGTTAAAGTTATCCAAACTTATTGTGGTCCTGTCCCAGCCAATATTTTGATAACAAAAAGTGTTGAGGATCTAGCTATTGAACACAATCACAAGTCCCTTTACTGAATACCAATTCCAAATGGCCACCAAATACAAAATGGATGTATATCCAATATATGTTCTTCATTCAAACTGATTCAAGCAAAACAATTAAGGTGGATTTTTCTTTTCTTTTTTTTAACAGCTATGTATTTTGGATTCATAAATGTAACATTATTGCCACATGGACTCTACATCTTTTACTTTAGAAGTAAGTTATGTATAATTATTTTTGTTGTAATGCAAGAGATTGATTCACCAATTCTCTTGAATTTTGTGTAAAATGCATTACAGGGGCTACAATGAGGTGTATGAAAAGATGGCACTGATTACTTGAAAAGCGAAGACAGGTGGGGCTGCAGCTGACACAGATGACAGCCTGATTACTGCAAGCTGCAAACATCCAATAGGATGCTTTGTATATGTTTGGCAAAGCTGTATATAAAGTGGTTTCTGACACACTCACCCATTTGATGTTGGAGTTAGCAGAGATGCTGCGCTTTGATTCATTTTAATGTGCTTTGACTAAAGATGACAATATGGAAACAGCCATATTGGAGCTCCAAAATCTGTTGTGGCTGGAGATGCTACTGCATTTGATTATCAGAGCAAACAAACAAGCACAGAAGTGCCTGTGCTAGACATATCTGTGGACAATTAATCCAATATATTGGGGTTAGTTGTGCACAATCACATTAGAAATCAAATAAGATGTAAGACATATCCAAGAAAAAAGAAACATTAAAAACTGAAAATAAATCTGGAGAAAGTGAACAAGAAAAAAAAACTGGAGTGAGACAGAGGCAGATAAACGTATTCACCTCAAAACTAATCAAACTATCCCCCAAAATACTAATCAATTATTTTTCTTGAAGGTCACCTCAAATGTCGCCTCTTTTTCCTGACATGGGTGTGTTAAGAGTCCACATACTGCTTTGTTTTCATATAAAGAACTGTTTCTCATCAACAGTTTATGCCTAGTAAAGGCCAGCACAGTATTGACTAGCACCAGGTTATTTTCCCCCTTTGTGTCCGAGGCAGAGCAGGATACAGCATCTCAGTCCTCAAGACAGCCTCAAAGGCCCCTAGAGCAATGATGGTAGCAGCACTTCGTAATGTCCATCCTGAGTTGCCTGACTGCACATGGATGGCAATAAAATACTTACACTTAATTGAAAACTGGAACAAAAGGCAACATTGTTGTAAAAATCAACAACTTCGAGTGACTAATCGTGTCACTGGGTTTGGTCTGGGGGAAACGTGTTCACCTAAACTTTTTTTTTTTTTCTTTACACATGCTATATATATATATCCTGCGGAGATGGGAATGCTTTCTAAAACCCTCATTTCAACAGGGCCAAATCTGCCCAGTGGGGAAATTAAACCGTGGCTGTCAGCTCCAGCTCAGTCGCGCTGCTCTGTGTGTGAACACACAAACCAGCAGAGAAAACCTATCGCGATTTTTAAATGGAACCATTAGCGAATACATTATTCATGTTTTCCTGATAAGCACTAATATATCTTTACCTGCTGCTATGTTTAATTCATTACTTGGCGACATTTCTCTTGCCTCCAAAATATTGTGGGATATTTTAAGGTTGTTGTGTCCACTCGGACTGGATGGCACTAATGATTCCTCCAGCACCAAAATCGACCCTACTTTAGCAATAAATGTTTCTCTAGGGGTTACCAAATTGGGACGAATAGCAGTTGCTACAAGTGTCAGTTTGTGGTAAACTTGTTATTTTCCCCTGACAGCCAAGCGTTTAAATGACATCAGCACTAATGAACAGCTAGCATCACCCTGCTAAACCTTTTTTTTATTTTCTTATTTTAAAGGCAACTTTTTTTCCCCAAGTTGCTCAAATGTGGGCAGCAAGGAAGACAGATAATGTCTATATGCAAACAGACCATCTTTCCATGCTATCTCAAACAGCACATTAATGAAGTTGGCTTTTGCATTACTTACACGACCCTTCTCACCCTCAACGAAGATTTATAAATCAACTCCAACAGAGCAAAATTCCTCTGCATATGTGACAACATTGTTACTCCTTTTGCTTTTTAGGAATATAAACAACCAGTTGATCTGATAGAAAAGCTGTTCTGAGTCTTAAATAGTCCAGGGTTTTGGCCTTACAATCTAAGAGGAGACAGCTGGTGGCATCATATAAGGTTTATTAAAAATATTTAGTGTTACAGGGAAACATCTGTCACCCAATAGGGCAATCTGAAATTCAACCTATGTTTTACCAAGTCAACGTCCAGAGTCAAAGACTTGTGTATTATTTAATTTAGCCTGACTTTACAGACTTAACACTAGTTACTTACAAATTTGTTTTAATTCTTCAATATTTGAACTGTGCTATCTCAGCTCCAGAATGATACCAATTAGTTTGATATCAAAAAATTAAACCTGATCAACTTCAAGAAAAAGTTAAACAATTTCACAACATAGATAGACATTGTTATCATGACTCAGACGGACCTATGTAGATATAAATGTATGTATATCTATATGCATAATGAATAAATAAATGGATAGGATTAATCAATATTTTAGCACAAATCAATGTCCTGGGTGCTAAGCACTTTAATATGAAAAACATGAAACCCATGTTTTAGAAGGCTGATCCTAATCTTTAAATTACTTTTTGAAGGGGAAATGTGTGATATAGCACATTATTCATCAATTATTACTGCACCAGCAGTAAATGTTGGCTATTTAAAATCACCTCAGTGAGTTATTCTGCTTTATTCATATAATTCATAGATTTTTCTTCTAAATGAATGAAATAACCAAAGATCTTAATCTTTAAATTAGCTTCCTTTTTTTCATTTAAACGTCATAAATGGAACCTGTGATTGCATAGCAATGAGTGAGCAGGTGTCAAACAGCAGGAGTCCCATGGGTTCCTCTGGGAGGAGTTGGTCATGAGGGGATCGATTTCCTCAACATCATCTGAAGATCAGAATAAGATCAGGATTAGATGGAGAGAAATGCTTGTGTAAGGGACGGAGTGAGACAGAGGAATGACTGCAGGTCTTCTTTTCTCTGCCTCATTACCACGAAGCTTCAGCACAGCGTTTATTTTGCATTATTGGCTGATTGAAGTTAGAGCTGCTTTAAAAGAAGTAACAGTAGAGTAAAGCAGTTGGGTTTATGCTTGCTACCTTACTGAATTTAAGGGGAGACACCAACTGAAAATGGTTAAAAAATCTAATAAAGCACCATGAAACTAAAAGAAAATGTGTTTTTTACAGATGGAATTTGGGATATCTGTTTTTATAACTCTATCAGGCTATGGATAATATATTAACAAACTCCTAGCTGAAAAACATTATAGATATGAATGAAACTGGAAAATTTGTATGTAAGTGCTACTGAAGTGTCTCTTTCTGGCTTAAAAAACAAATTTTGAGAACTGACTTTTAAAGAAGTGTATTGTAACAGTCCATACATTTTGAAAACACTATAGATAAATAGGGTAAATTAAACGGTTGTCCTCAACATGAAGGTTTCCCAGTTAAGTTATTTATTTTTTAATATTTAAATATGCAAATGAGGCATGATCTAATGCTTTGGTGAATTGAGTTTTTTTTAATTTTTTTTTAACTTTATTTTTATTTATCTTTTTAAGCACATGTTATGGAAGTTTCCATGCCCACATGTTTTTGTTTTTTGTTTTTTTAAACAATGGCTTAAGACATAAAACAATGTTTCCACTGAACGTAATTTATGGTTTTGATACTGATGTTATTGTCTGGCCGTAGGGTTGAAAGACTCGTCATATTGATTTTCTATGTTCTCAATGAAGGATGAAACTACCCTCAAAGCACAAAACACTTCCTGTCAGAATGTTTGTCGTGGAACTACAATGCATGCATGATATATCAAGACACAGATTAACAACAAGTTGACACATGTCATTAGATGTGATAAACCTCCAAGATCTGTCTGCTCAGATTCAGTGGTAAAAATTGAAGTATTCAAGCTTTACAACTCAACAATATTGTCTGACAGCAGAGTAAAAAGAGAACCCTTGTGGTATTCATCCTCCCGATCAAATGCATGAACTGTATACTGCACTGCTAACTAATGACGGTGAATATGTACCACATTAGATTCTGGTGAATTTGCTGATCCTTATAAAGTTTGGCAGCATCAGTGATATTGAAGAATCGAAGGCAACTCAGTTTCACATCTTGTCTGTGATCACAACCACGAAGTGATTTAAATGAGTCAAAAAGGAATCCGATGCCTGACATGATTCAGCTGCCTCAGATCAGTGAGCGTTTTATACGGGCTAAGTGGCTCTTCACAGAGAATCACTTTGATATCCTCTGCGAGGGTTTTATTCTACAACAGAACTTGAGTGTGTTACCATCTCAGTCAGATTTCATCAGCGAATGGCACGCACTACTATGGATTATGGACATTATTATAGCAGAACCTCTTAAACAAGTATTTATCCATGTATACTGTGGTGTTAGATTCAACCAAAATAAATTAAAATCACATCAAGTCTCTGAAAAAAAACTCAATTTATTTTCTTCAACAGGATTTTGTCTGTAACCAAACAACCAGAATTATGGGTAAAATCTTCTGGATATAGTTTTTTTTTTCTCTTTATTTTTATTTTATGGCATGTCACTCAAACTTACTAACATCACTGTTATTCACCAATACTAGGTACCATTAAATCATCATAGTTGCACTGAGAACCATTCATCTTAACTACAAACATTGGCAGAAAAGAAACCAAACCATCATCAGCAAACCTGATTCCCAAATGTCCAAAAATAATTTTAGGTGTAGAGGCGCACGGACGCAGGTCCAAATGTATAAAGCTGCTATGGAACGTTTTTCTGAATACATACATGGTTTGACAGTACATTGGACTTAAAATTAAAAACTAAAGGACATCTTGCTGCCTGCAATGTTTTTCTTTCTTATTCTTTTTAACCTCATGGTGGGATCTGGTTATTTTTATGCTCTGTGCTCAAAGTTTTTCTGTCCCTTTTTTCAAGTTAAACATGACTGAAAAAAATGACATGCTTTTGAAAAAAAATACTCACTTTTGTATCAAGCAACCCTTTTTCAGAAGATCTGAACCAACCGCACTGTTATGTGTAGACATGGTTTCTACTTCAGTTTTACTTCTCATTAAGTTAAGAGTCAGCGGCTGCTGCAGAACTGATGCCGCAGAGATGCACTGCCTTGCAATTGTTAACACAGATGATACAAGCAGAATGCATGTCATCAGCTGTTCACTTGTTGCGCCATCTTCAAATACAGTTTTCATTACATTCACGTACGGTCGAGGATTATCTTGCTGCCTCACTCTGATTATCTCTCTGCTTGCCATCGAGTCACAATCCACCTGTCAGACAGAAGCAGATTAGCATTTCAAAAACACATTAACTGTCTCTGGGTGCAGTGCACGAGTTGACACAAAGCCACAGTGTTGTAGAGTCTGCGCTGCCATTGGTGTTCAAAGCTTTACTCTTCAGAGACATTTACAGAGCTAGAAGAGGAAGCTCCCAGCAGGTGGCTTACAGCAGGGAGGGGAAAACTTAAGAGGGGGAAGAAAGAAACGTCAACGATATGTTATCATTGCGATATGAATACCGAGGTATTTGGTCAAACATAGGGTTTGTTTGATCCAATTTTCTCTATCGCCCTGCCTTACTTAATGTAAATGTAATGTAATCTCTTTAATTGTTTAAAATTGCTCATTTACACATTGAGCAGTTACGGCGCAACGGTATCGTTCCATTGGAGTTGTGTTTGTGTCCATCTGATGAATTTAAGTCAAACATTCACTCTCGTAGTTCTGCTTTTGGTCATCAACTCCTGAGGGAAATATCCATCGCTTAAGCCACTAAATGCTCCGCTATGTTCACCAGCTAGGTGCTAACTGTTCCTGTCTACCGTTTGGTGCTGAGCAGAGTGTGCTGTGGGTTATTAGAACTGTTTTGCTAATAACAGCTGCCTTCTGCTACGAGACTGAACCAAAACTACAAACAAAAGTTAAACTGCTGCCCCTGACAGCTGAACAATGAGCTGAAAGGAACTATAAAGCTCTGTAAAGGGGAGTGGAGCTGCCGCTTTGGGTGATTATTCTATCTAATTTTTCAATATTAGCGTTCTCTTTTACATTGTCAGACTGTTATCATATTGTCTTTCGATAGATTATTATAGAAGATACTGATTTATATATCCAGTTTAAGGATAATAACTTTAAAGCTTAATACATCCATGACTAAGCTCGTAAATTTGGAGTTATTTCTGAAATACGGCGAGAGAAACTTTTCCCTCACTGAAGAACATTTACTTTGAAAGTTTGAGCTTCATAAGATCTCCGGTGGGAAAATAATTTCAGTAAATATATAAGCGGTATTAAAAGCTGCAAGTGGGGCATATGGTTGAAATAAAATACATTTCCGGAGGTTGGAGGTATTGTAAACTGTTCCTTGGGGTTTAGAGGGTGACTTTGTAAAAAGTAGGCAAAATCAGATGATCACAACCAAAGGCATGATGACTGAACTTCCAGGGGATGTAAAACAACATCCTGCCAATTCGAAGTGCTCTCCTGTCTCTACATAAAAGTACCCATCTCCTTCTACAGAAAAGACAACCACAAGATGGCCTATCTTAATATTTTCTTACCCATACACCTTAAAAATACCGATACCTGCATTATTCCCTACATTTCAATATGACAAAGTGACGTTATCCAGAGATTGTTACAAAGACATTAATTCAACATTTACATTTTTAAATACCTACAGTTGAAACAAGGATATCAACACCTTAGAAGTCCAACACTGTTGCCTGTTATCAGTTTATACACAATTTACAGTAAAGCAACAGAAGACAAAACTGGATTGTTCTTTTTTTCTTTTTTCTTATTTTTTTGCCTCAAGATGCCGTTGAGCCACTTATGCCAGCAAAGTCTGAGTGGCTCTGGATGAAGTCCTGAGGCCTGGAAGGACTCGCCTGTCTGATACCACATGTTCATCTGGTCATCAGGCCTCCAGTTAGATAAAATACTCCTTTGGGTTTTCAGTGGAGACGTTCTGGGAGTCCGTCTGGTTGTTGAAAGGGAAATCTTGGCTGTCCTCCTGCTTGACTCCCTTCACTTCCTGGTTTCTATAAGTCTCTTTTCTGCGGTAGAGGAATCTGGCGGTTATCGCCAGGCCGGTCAAAATCACAAAGATCACCACTGCTATGACACCTGCAAGATACAGGAAATTCAATATGTAATAGGCTGGGATATGAGATAATTGTCTTTCAGTATACATAAATGCTTCTAACTACTCGAATCTTTCCATTTACTGCACATTTAAATATATTTTCCTAATGTTTTGATTATCTTACTAATCTAACTTTCAAGTAGATAAGACACAATTTTAAATCTTTTTACCCTGCAGGCTCTTCTGCTCTGTTGAGCACATTTGGGAATATGAGAGCAGGTTTCATTTAATTGGAATTCTAAAATACGACTAAAAATCAATTTAATACTAAATTACATTATAAAGAGACCTTTTTTTTTAAAGGTAACCGCAAATAAGTTTTCCCATCAGCGAGCAATTCCTGCATAGGTTTAATTAGGTGAGCTGCCCTTTGTGCACTGAGACAGTCAGGCCAGTTTAATGGACAGTTTTAAATGACTTTTCTCTGGGCCCTACCTTTGCTATCTACTCGATTATAGATCAAACTTTTTCAGTCGTCTCTTTGAATCAATCTGTGCTGGCAGAGCAATAAAGTTTAAAATTAGTTTTTAAAAGGAATTTTGTGTGGCACATCACTTTACTCTCTTGTTGAGCTCAACATCTGTCAACAACAATGCTCACCCAAGCAAAAGTGATGTCACCTTTCATATTAATCTTTAGTCATTTTAGTGCAGCAGGGTCTGACAGTCTAGCCCTGCTCAGTCCTGGTTCTGGTTTTCACATGACTCCCTCCCTTCTCTGGGCCTTCTCTGGGCCTCCGCAGCCATGAGGTACTTTCTTGTGAGTGTCTGATTTTACGTGGAATCTTAAGTGTTAGTAAGAATAGCCAATCTTCTCGCTGATGGTCTTATTTAATTATGTAGGTCCTATAGGGGCATCTGTTTCATTCCATTTGAAGGTAGTGTGAGGAATTTTGATTTATTAATATTCGATAATCAGTATGATTGACTTGACAATGATTGTCAAAAGTGTACCAAAAAACAAAGTTTCTGGTGTTGTGCCTGTGAAAATGTCCTTTTTTTTTTTTTTTTTTTCAGGGAAATACAGTGAAACGGTTCAGTACCTCCAATCAGAGCAGAGTCAGTCCTGATGGCATTGACTAAAGGCTGACCTGAACCCACTGAACCAGACTGGTCTACAGCAGAGAAAGAAGACAGAAGAAGGAAAAAACATATTAAAGACAGAAAATGAAAAATCAAAGGGCTCCAAGAAACAGAACAGATGTCGAAGAGACAAGAAAACAAGAATTATAGAAAAGATGACGGAATCATAGAAAATGAAAGGATAAATTCCCCAAAACAGTCGGAAAGAGAGAATGAAAAACAAGATCAGAACATCATCATTCAGAGTAGACGGGGAAATACGTCAGCTCTCCAAATGACTCTAATAAAGCATCACAAACTGGATGAGAGCGAGCCCAGAGGAAAGAAAATCCCAAAGGAGTCTCCTCTGGTGTCCAAATTAATTAAAGCATTGATCACGCTGTCATTAGGCTCCGGAAAACAAGCAGGTTACTGTGTGAGATTAATGAGCATCTTTACGAACTGTAAAAGCAACTTTCATGCAATTTCAAGGCACGGAAATGGAAAGACAACAGGAGACAAGTGTGGTACTAGCTTCAACCTTAAAGCAGATACTCAGAAACAGAGCTGGAATACGATGTGTAGACTAAAATCTAATCTAATGCAATCGGTTTTAAATAGTCATAAAAATGATCCTTATTGGAATCGTATTGGAAAGGGTTGTAGAACCATAACCTACAGTGGGTTTCAACATCTGTCCTAAGAAATGTCCTTTCATGTTTGATCATTTTTAGTTTCCATATAAAAGCTGTATTCATAGCTCCAAACCAATTGAGTGGTCCGATGCACAGATGAACAAAGTGTTAGGAGAGGCAAATACCATAGCAGGTATGAATGAGCTGTGCAGTGTAGCTTGTTATGCTACATAATAAGGGCTTTCAGGCTTGACAAGTTAACCAAATATACTTTAATGACTCCCAATCTGGCAACAACAAACCATTGTTTTGACTGTCGGCTGCACTGACTGTGGCTTTTTCTTTGGTACTGAGAATAAAGCAGACAACGACAATCTTTTCTTTTTGTTATCGTCACTGTCAACTTATCCGTAGCGTGTGTGTGTGTGTGTGTGTGTGTGTGTGACGAAGTGCGACGAAGTATTTTAAACTGTTTATGGGTGGCACAGAGGAATAAGATAAACGAGGCTTTGGCTAAGTGGTATACTTGTTAATTGTAAGTAGGATCTGTTCATTTTTGATTTTGGTCTTGTCATGAAATGTGACGACAATAAGAAAATGTATAAAATATATTGTCCTTTAACAATGTTTAATAGAGCCTCATCATCCAGTTTCCGACCTTCTACATTCAGTCTTCTACGTACACAGGTAATGTGATTTTCCATGTTTTGTAACTTCCAGGATTTACTATTTGTACGAGCGAAGCTATAAGACCATGACATTTGAAAGAACACAATTGTATAAAACTTGATATAGAATTAACCCAACCTAACTGACTCCTCCCTACCTGAAAGGTGGTGTGTGTTCTCTGCTGCGTAGGGATTGGCCGAAGCCGAGGAGCCGCAGTTGGACTGGACTAAAGGTCCAGAGATGATGACGGGGCTGGTGTGTGGGTGGAGCAGAGCAGCTTTCAGAGGGCTGATGGAGTTAAAGCGGACCACAGAGAGACAACCGGTGAAACCGAGAGACGCCAACCTGGACAGGTCTGTGTCCAAATCATCGGACCCTAAAGAAAGAAATGAAACGAGAGAGGGTTGAATGTGTTTTTGTTTAACTCAAGAAAAGAGCCACAAATTGCAGAATATAAAACGTACTGTACATATTTCATAAAGATTATGTTGACATCCATCATTAAACAAGTTGGTGATGAATAACTCTGCTTCTAAAACATTTCCAAGTCCTGACGTGTTTGAAATACATCCCTTCACACAGAGTAAATACAACAGACCTATACTGAGATGAAAGAGGCATTTTTATATAGTTTTTGTCAGCTATATGTTTATTACTTATGGGCCATTCATCAGAGTAAAATAAATGGTAGTTTGTCGAGTAAATCCTTGCATTTCCCTTGATAGAGTTCTGATTTCTGCCTAGTAAATGTTATCGTGGTGTGAAATCAGCAAGGAGAATCTCAATGCATAATATTACATTCCCAGTATATCAGAGCCCATTATTATAACAAACTTGATAAACAGAAGAATTTGAAACATAAATGTATATAAATGTACAATCACTCACAGTCCGGCTGTGACACACGTTTAGGAAAGTTGCAACTGTTTCTATGGCAACCCCAGCGAGTTGAATGACAGCTTCCAGATGTAATGACATCTGATTGTCATCTACACAAAATAATGTAAACACATTTTCCACTTATTCACATCCTGGCAGCTCCTAACGTCATCCTGCAAGACTGACACTGACTGAGTCAGGAAGTGTTTAAGCGTCTTGCTTAAAAAAAACAAAAAAAAACTGAGTCAGACATCCCGTAGTGGAACAGTATAATCTTTAAAATATATAACCTCTGCTTCATCTCAATTCATATGGCCATGCACTAACAGGTCCATTGACTGCTACAGATTCTCCTGTTGACCATAGTTGTGGGAACATTGTAAGCAATACATTAACTTGAACTGATTAAGCACCTGTAAACATCAGGACACAAACTGACACAAAGTCATAACGCTCGTCCCCATCCAATCGGAGAGAATGTCATGCATAAAGAAACTTACCATTCCCATTTCAACAGTCTGCATCTATCACCCCTCGAGACAGATGTGCACTCTCACCTCTATCTGTTTACTTTATTGTCTTAAATCCCTCCATCATTCACCTCCACTCCTTCACAGCAGCGTAAACAGCAGCTGTGAGAGCCGACGTTACCGCGGTAACCAGCTGCATCAGTGTCTGTTCAGATGACTGAGAGGTGACACATCTGTATGTTGATGAGAGCAGCAGGAAGCATTACTGTCGCCTGTAAGCTCCTCTCAGCAGAAACACTCTTCACTCCATCACCTCCCCCCCCCCTGTCTCTCTGTATTCCTTCCGGGTCCATTAGTCAGGCTGATGGATGACGAGGTTGGCAGGAAACGACAGAAAATCCACTTTCCTTTGCTTCTTTTTCTGATCCTGATCTGACTCTCTGCCTCCTCTGGTTTGTCAGAGGGGAAGACCGGTCACATGATGACATGACGGGGTTAAAACACACCGAGCTGAGTGGCAACATCCTGGAGCTTCACATCAAGAGATAAGATCTTGGCGATAATGTAATGGTTACTCCATACAATATGTTATTTGCATGGCTCACATAAAATGTAGATTTATTTAATTTATTATAAAAATGAGTTGCATGAAACAGTCACATGACTATTTAAAGGCCAATAAAATGTTTTGAAATTAATCTTTAAATTGTCTTAGGCTGTAATTGAGGGTTCAGAGGCCTCTCTCAGTGCTTGAAAATTAATGACTTGCATTTTTTGGCATTCAGGAAATGGAATAATTTAAAATGATTGCATGCAAAATTGTTAAAGTGTAATTTGTATTTAATCAAAAGAAAATAATGCTGGCTTGTGTGGGATCCAATTAACCTTTTTGAGGTTGTTTATGGGCTATACATTCTACTGCAATGCCGAGCACTCACAGAAGAAATATGAAATTAAACAAACTGCATCATGTCCATGGAAATAGAAAATAATGACCATTCCTTTTTCAACCTTCGAACAATGTACTGACAAACTTCTGGAAGGTTTCTCTCTGAAAATACATCATTTGTGGTGCCACAAAACAACATCAACAAACTTCTGCATGTTTTCTTAACCTGCACTCAGTTACAAGAATCTAGTAAAGAGCTACTTGACTAAGAAACTAAAAGGATACTTTACCGAGACATTTTTGATAATATGTCTTTACAGTGCTTATGAAAGCCATTTAAAGTAGCTGACACATGTTTAACTGTACTAAATAGCCAGTTTGTTTGCTTTAAAAAATGACAGTGTGGCTGCTGTGTCTCTGTCTTCAGAGAGCTGTGACTGCAGCCTTTTTCAATCCCTCATGTTAGTAACAGTTTATATCTCAGTCCGTCTCTGATGGAGCCAATTACTATCTAACCCCAACTCTGCTACAGGACCCTGGGCTGCGCGGGTTGGAGACACCATTAAATGGACTCTGTTCAATTCTGTAACTAAAGGAAGTGCTATGTGAAGGCAAACAGGGCTTCGACCAAACGGTCTGACTTCCTGGATTAGTGCTGGACAATAAATCTTATGTAATTAATAACAAATATTTTGCATCTCCAACAATGTATCAATTTTGCAAATTTCTAAATTTCCACATCACCAGAAGTGTAAAGAGTAATCTAACAGCAGGTTGAAAAATGTTTCCTAGCCTTCTCTGAACATTCTCAGGTTGTTTCCCCACTGACTGTAGCCGGTGTCATTGATTCGATGTAATTCGTGTGCATACAGGGGTTTGCTTTGTTGCACCTGTGACCACACCCAACAGTGATGTCATGGAGTACCGGAGTACACACTTGCATCACTGTAGCAAGGTGAGGAGATAAACAGTGGAGGTCAAATGATGTTAATATCCTCCTGAACCATCTAAGCAAACAGTCTTGTCCAGAACATTTAACTGGTCATACTGAATTTAATAAAGGCAAAGCAAGCAATGATTCACTGTTATCTGAGTAAAGTATTGACAATTTTAGTTTTAGGTCATATAATTCAGCCCTATCCTGGATAGCTAAAAAAATCTACTCCTTGTTTTACCATATTATCAGTTAGTTTCAGGTTCTCTGCAGCCTTTACTCCCTTCTTTGTTTTACTGTTGGGAAAGTCTTAAATCTTAAATCTATTTATCAAACAGGAGAAAATTAGATTATCAGGTTCCAGCCAAACTACAGCATGGTATTTCATCATTCTGTATGGTCTCAACAAATACTTAATAACGAGGTAACAGGTTGATCAGGATGCTGTAGGGAACATAACTGAAAGGTCCAAGATGTGGTCCGACAACATTAGCATCAACTCTACACCCTCACACAACATGTTGTTCTACAGGTAAGTCTCAGTTTAAAGTTAAACACAAGAATTCATGTGGCTTCATCTAACTTCCCTTTCTGGATTGTTTACATCGTCCATTAGCACTCAAAACGATTCAGTGATTTATATTTCTATCCTTTGTACTAACACATTTGGCAACATTTATGCCTGCATATTTTCATAAAAGGGCACATGATGAGTGTCGGATAAAGCCCAACATCTCTGCGCTGAGTGTTCTCTAACTAAAAAGACCTTGTCTCTGCTTCTACTCCATCCTCACTTACCATGCACTCTGCCCAACACCAGCGACTTGATGGCGTTGAACTCTCCATCAGATGTCAGGTTGAAGTCCTCTCTGGGATTTTGGTCAATCTGAAATAGCCAACATGTTGTTCTTATTAACTGATGGTAAAACTTGTTTGTTGCCTCAGAAGACTAATTAAATAAAGTAACTTGTTTTACTTTTTGAACAAATATTTTATTTACTTGTGTGAAAGACAAATCTGAAATTGTAGAGCCCTCATTAAAGGAGTCTGGTCATGTGACAGTGGGGATGAACCCATTCAGAACCAAACTCAAGTTTCAAACTAAGCTTCAGCCATTTGACACCAGTGCTTGAAGAGATACTTAGCTACTCTAATATTTTACTTTTAGCCTGATTTGACTTTGTAAGTACGAGTTTCAAATACTTATTATTTCAACGAGGTATCACTTTCTTGGAATTCTGGGTAAAGCAACACTCAAGGGTCATACATCTAAACGTTAGTTTTACAAATGTGATGTTTAGTGCTGTGAAACACACCCGCATGTCTTAATTATTAACTATGTCCTTTCACACTCCTGTGTTTGTTGTTGAAATCAATTGCGTGAGATAGAGAGTGAAAAAAGTATTTTAGTGTATTGGTATGTATTTCATGTCATGTCTTTTAGTGGCTCTGTGGGGCTGAAATAAGGTTCAGCAAGGCTTTGAGCTAAACATGCTGATACAATTTACCATGTTTGCCATCCTAGTTTAGCATGTAAGCAAGCGAACACATGCTAATTAGCAAATATTACAAACTATATACAAGCTGAGGCAGATGGGAATGACATGGCTGTTGCTTTAGACAACATTAAATAAATACAATTGTTGGTGGAAAGTGTGTTGAATGCAAATTCGTTAGAACCAAATACAGAGTTTCCATTTTACAAACAGGTCTCCACTATCAAAAAAAGGTGACATATGCTGTACAAGAGTAAATGTTCTGGTAGTTGTACATGTTGCTGATAGATAATATTACTAGTGTGCTCATACCCCTAACAAAATGAAAAGCAAATACTGTGGATGGAAAGTGTTAACAGTCCTGTTTTGCTGATATTGAGCTAGATAAGCTCAAGGTAAAGTTTTCTTTGCTTTAAATTGATATGATTTATTTTGAGTTTATTTCAGTTCACATATTATTTATTACCTGGAGCGTTTCTCCTTTGGAGAACAGAGCGGGATTAACTGGAGCATGCTGTGAAATCATCAGGAGACCCTTGGAGGAAAACAGTGGACACTGGCCTCTCTGATAACAGTTTACAAAAACAGAGGACACAGTGTATCTGTAGCTCCGAGTGAATTGGGCTTCAGGGAGTCATTTTTCAACGGGACATCTGGTCAGGGGAGAGGATATGAAACGGTCCAGTTGTGAGACCGGTGTGGAGACTGTAGGCTGCTGGCCATCAGGACACAGCACACTGAAACTCTTTTGAGATTCACCTGGAGTCCCCGGGGTATGTGGCTAACGATATAATGATTCAAGGTGATGGAAACAGGCAAGATGAGATACACCTCATATTTCACTGGAGCCTCGGCACACAGTGAATCAGGGGGCCGATGCACCCATGCAAGGCGAGGTCACCTTGTTTTTCATCTCAGGGTGTTGATAATTATACCGACTTTCATGCTGCTGGATAGATGAAGTTGACCTCATTCATCATCTGAGACTGTTGTTAACACGATAAGACGTTCCGTGGATCCAGATACGATTAAAACGCTTCATATTTCATCTGAAGCGCTTCTTTTCTGTAGTTTGTCCATGCTGCCCTGCCGTAGCTCGGCTGTCATCACTAAGTTTAATATCTATGAGAGGAACAAGACTGTAATGTGGAGAGGGGGCTCTGTTTGTTCCGGAATGTACCCAGATGTGATCTACCATATGTCTCTGTTAGATCATTAGTTCCAGTATTCTAACATTTTAGTGTAAATTATTTTAAGAGAGAGCAGGCGACTAAACTAGGTAAAGCGAATAATTAAAACTGCCACATGCTCAAAAACTGTCCTTATTTCCACAGGAAGGAAAGGTTGCAAAGGGATGGAGACCATGTACAGCTATGTTATTTAAGTTCAACTGGCTCCAACAACACCAGATATTGGTCATTATAATGTGTTAAAGTGTCCGCATGGAGATAAAAATGCAATGAGGACACTTGAAGTTTCTGACCATTTACAAAGTTATGACAAGTTAAAAGAATACTCCATCCAAAGTCAATCTCTTTAGTATCAATAGTCATCAGTTATAGACATAAAAGATGTTTGTTCATTCCTCATCAAGTTAAAAATCAAGTCATTCACAATGGAATTCTATGAAATCATCAAAACTATATGGCAGAATATATACCGTCCAGGTTTATCTAGAATGGCTGCTCTTAATGTTTGGAAAATTGAGTTGGTTAACGGTCACAATCTTAACCAGCCGTCTGAGTAGCTCCACCCATGGCTTGAGAACTGCCTTAGCATAGGTGAGCCTTATTTTTCTTTCAAGTCAATACCAGAAGCCTGGACTTTTTGGTGAGGAGGCCTTAAAGGGACAGGCCTTAAAAGAGAGCGTTTTGGGCGGAGAATGAATATGAATATGAGTATTTTCAGACCGACAGTATGCGTGAATGTGGTTTTGAACATTAAAGCATGTAAATATTTTCAAAGAAATCTGTTATTACTTTCTTCAGGTGGCTGGACATGTCACAGTTTTTACTTTTAAGGTTTCCGTTAGACTCCCTTTTCTCATTTTAAACTAACCAAATGAAGTTATGCTCTGTTTGAGAATGCCAAAAGTGAGAATAGCCTTTTTTATCGCTGAAATGTAATTTTACCCTCTAAACAAAATGTCCCCTATATGCTTCGACACATTTCAGGTCAATTTCCCAAGATATAGTTCGTGTATTTGTTCATATGTCCAAAGTTCCAAAAGATACATGGTGTTAGTGATTGTGTGTATTGTTACCTGCAGAGACACAGAGTCTGTCAGTCTCCTGATGGAGACGGTGTGTAGATGTCCGTCCGCCAGGCTCTTCACTCTGCTCCTCAACACTTCAGCATCTCTGCTGCTGTCCAGCTTGTATCTCACCTCCAGCTTATCTTCACCCACAAACACACAAAGTTTTCTCCAATTTAAACTTTTTCTCTTGATGAAAACATCCAGGTTTGCTTCTATGAATCTCTTTTTAAGGATGCATTTTTCTCTTCAGCTGATGATTCAGAATGATGAGTAACTTAATCAATAAAGCTTTTGATATTAAGCGGAGTAGAAGTTAATTCCCTATCAATAACACGACTCCAAAATGTATTCATTTTCATAATATTCTGAGGATTAAATGAAGACCTTAATGAATCCCTGTGCTGTATTTGGGCTTTTTAACATTAATGGGATGGGTAAGAAATTAAACATTGTCCTTAATAATTACATTTTGTATACTTTTTCAGCTATAGTATTTAATCCCATAAAGACTCCCTTGTTTGTTTTTAAATACAAAGGTGTATTTACCAAGAAGGAATAATTGTTTAGTGTATGAGCTCATCCATTGAGTTGTTTTTGATAAATTAAGGGATTGACAAGGTTTGGGCTGAAGTAGGTTTAACTGCAGCAGAGGGGGGAAGGAAATAAGAAATAATTTGAACAAAAGAGAGCTCTCAGGGATTTAATTGGACACTTCAGTTTAAGTGCATTTACCTGACGACTCCACGGTCAGCATGAAACCTTAATGCCCTGCTGTCCATCAGCGTTCTCTGAGTCATTAACACCAGAAAAAAAAATCCATTTACAGCTAATCTGCCAGCAAAGTGCCAATTTTATTGGATTACTAGATGCTGAAAATGTCATTTTCAATTCAAAGTGCCTCCAACTTCACTTAGAAGCCACAACATACTTATGTCACACCAAAGTTTATAAAACACATCAGCAAGTTTCCTGTCGTTTTATTCAGCAGGACACTGACCTGCCACCCATTAGAAAACCCACCAAACATTTATTCTCTCAGCATCACTCATCAGGTCTCATTGATAAGACCAGTGAACACTTTTTCTTCAGCCTGAGACAAAATATAATAGCCAGACCGGCTGGACGGATTAAAAGGCAGTAGAGGCTGACGGGTGAATCCAGGGAGAGGAAAGATCTGACAGACCTGATCTGGTAAAGCTGCAGAGCAGAGGACGATGAGGAGGAAGAGAGAGGGAGGAAGAAGTAAAGGAGGAGAGGTCGATATCAGGAGAGGATGACGTGAGTGGGAGGAAGAGGTAAGATGAGAGGCTGGGACGACAGAGGAAAGTAATTGAAAAAGTTTGAGAGAGGAGGATGAAAGCAGGCGGAAAGAAAGAGTCTTGACAAGAATAATATAAAAGAAGTAAGAGCAACAACCAAGAAAAGATAAGTAAAGAGATGTTATTAACTAGAAAGGGAGTGATGGGAGTGTGTAAGGATTTGAAAAAGGTGTTAAGAGGGTGAAAGAAGAATGCAAGGCAAACAGGGAAAGAAGCTTATGAAAAGATTCCCATAAATAATAGAGAACATTCAACCTCAAGTCTGAATGATCTGGAGGAAGAGGAGACAAAAAATGGATGTGAAAAAGGCCTGAGAGAGGAAAGTGAACAGGAGGAGAGGTGTTCAAGAGGCTTGTTAAAAGTGATGCACTAAATTCTGTGTGCATCTTGTTTTAAAAAAAATAATAAATCTAAATAAATAAAAGCTGCAGGAAAGAGAAGTCAAGGTAGACAAGACGATTAAAAAAGTATACAAGACGCTCTACTTGAATCTTGTGCATCAGCCAAACAGACTTTCAAAATAAAAGCCTCCTCACCGTGCTTGTTGATGAGCAGGGCCAGGGACTCTCTGTAGTAGGAGCTGACGTAGAGCAGCAGAGCCGGACTCTGGTTGGTCCTGAAGCTCAGGGAGATGTTCTCTCCTCTCAGCGTCATGTCAGAGTAGATGGAGGACGGCAGGGCGCTGATGTTACGGCTTAACTCGTACGGCTCTTTGAAGGTGTAGCTGACGGACGTCCCAGATTTGAAGCTGGCCGAGACCTCTGGAGGAAGAGACACAGCCACGTAGAGGTTACAGAGGTTACAGCGGCAGGCTCTTATTTGGCAATATCAGAAATGGGAAGGAACGATGAAAAGCTGATTTAGCGAGATATATGAAAACATAGTTCTCTTTTAAAAAACAGTGTTGCCATCTGGCCAAACAAACATCAAAGATATCTATTTGAGAGCAAAACTACAGCATTATAAAGCTTTTTGTTTTTGGCCACTGTCTCATGCAGACATATTTAAACCTATTAAATCTCAATGGAGGCTTTTTGATGTTTTCAGATCAAGAGTTCGGACAATGATTCAAGATGGAGTACTCAAGTACTCCATCTTGAGTACTTCTCTTTCTTGTTTCAACAATACCTTTTTATATTCACTCCCTTTTGTTCTCAATGATCCTTTCATACTGAAAATACACCACCAGAGTCCAAATGGAACTGAACCAAGACCTGGTCTCGATTGTTAGATTTAATTTGCCCTATCAAAAAAAAAGGTCAGGTACAGTGTCTTTTGGAATACTGAGATAAGCAAGATGCTTAGCAGTTGATAAAACTGACTATTACATATTAGAGTTCACATATTTCATGTATATGATGTATAAGTGTTCATGATATTGTGTGCAACTGTTGTAACTCTATATTTCAGGAATAGTTTCAGAACAAGATCTGACACCCAGCAGGATTGAAGTGCTGCCAGGATTCACAGCCCTAATAGCAGCAAAGTCTTATACTGTGGTTTATTACTTTAGTTTTATTGATATATTTCTTGGAAGTGGAATCCGTTGACTTTTCATCCTGCATGAACACCATTTATTTCACTTTGCAGCATCTCGTTTGTTTTTCTTACAGTAGAGTAGTTGATCAATATTACACGGAAGAGAATTATTGTTTCCCTGGCAGAGCACAAATCATATATCTACAGTAACTTTCCATATTGTTTCAATATTAATCAATTGTGACATTGCCACTCGGGGCTTAAAAAAAACAAAAACCTTCATACTAACTTCAGAAAACAGCTCTATTGAAATGGGTGCAGACAGGTAAAGTAGATTCCAGTGGTTGTTGGAAAGAGTGGCTGAACTCACTTAAGCTCCTGAACTCAGACATGAAGTTTCATCTGATGACGCAATATGAGTGCAATTCACATATGATCAAAAAATGTACTTATATAGACTCCTACACATCAAACAGACACTATTTTTGCATGCAACCTTTGATGCTTCAAGTACTTCTTAAAGAGTGTACAGTGAATTAAAAGGAACACTGTCTGACGGCAGCAGAAAACCCCCCACACATCTCTTCTTCTTACCTCGTGTTTATCTTTAATTGCATTTCCGTCCACTGAGGGTACAGTATGAGAATATATCCTAGAAGAGTCCTATTGAAATAACTGCCTGCCTATATGCACCAAATGCAATTTCCTGCTTTAACTCTTTAATTCTCCTATGAAAGGAACTTCAAGCTGACACAACGCAATACATCAAAACACAACCTTGGATTTTGAATCATATTAGTCGACTGCAGTAAATGTAAAGCAAGGACGAGGGGGCGGAGGCGAGATGTGACACTGTGCAGAAAAGCACTGTGCTTTAGCTTTATCAAACTGTGACCATTTTGACTGCACAGAGCAAAGAAGAGAAGAAAAGTCGCAATCCAGCAGGGAAAGTAAAGACTACTAGCAGGTGAACATGGATGTAAACGAGGATTTCATTTATTCTAAAACACAGCTATTCAAATGTTTATGAGGAAACATATTTGTTAGACCTCAATGCAGTGTTGTGGTCAAGACCACCTAAACCGAGACCAGGTCATGACAAAGACCAGAGTGAATCAACACTTTGAGGGGTTGAGACTAAGTCGAGACCAAAACCAGACCAGTGATTGTCCCACACTGCATGAAACACAAAATGTTGAACATGCAAACCATATGATCCACATACCCATAAAAACACAAACAGGAAACGAATGAAGGTCCGAACATTTCACTTATTTAATTGCCATAATGTTATGTTTAAATGTTCAAGTGTACCTTGAGAAATGTCCTGATAAAGCTATCAAAGGGCATTGCAGAGGTTTCCTTTGTTTTCTATGAGCAATCCCAGTATTGCTCATAGATAAATGAGACGATGCACAGGCAATTTAGTGATATCTCTGCAGTTGTGGTTTTGACCCCCCCCCCCCTGTTTATAAAATCCTGATTCTTCTGTGGCCTAGAAGGCGACGAGACCGAGACCTTCAAAAAGTGTTCAGGAGACGAGACAGATCTTGAGCACTACAACACTGCCTCAATGCATTTTGGTGAACGACTCTGAGCTCTTTGTTTGTTCCCAGGGCACTATGAAGCTAAACCTTTTTATTCTTTAGCTTTTCTCTTCTAATGGGTGTGACATGCTGCTGTGAGGATATATGTGACCAAAGCCCAACAGTAATAGTAATATCTTTTTAAATAAAAAGTCTTCCAAATACATATTATTTTTTTAATACCATGGTATGACTTGCCTAAACACCTACAGTGTGTACATGTGAGTACCTGTATGGCAGAAGACTCCGGTGTACGCTGACAGGCTGCAGTCACAGTGGAAGCCGTTGGCTCTCTCCACACAGCGGCCCTGGTTCTGGCAGAGCGAGCCGTAGCTGCTGCAGTGACCCGGGCAGCCGGGTCGAACCCCCGGCGTGATCCTCGCCCTCTCCTCCAGGTCCAGGGTGACGCCGTTCAGCTGCAGGGAGCGAATACATCCCCGAAAGCCCTTCTGCCTGGACGCCGTGCCTCCTGAAAACACATAATTGCATGATTTTCTTTTTAAATGCTTAATTTTAAACTTCAGTTTAATGAAGCAATCAAAGCTAGCACTTCCTGAACACAGATTCTAGTGTCTGTCCTCTTTGTCCCTGCCTTTCTTTTATGTCCTTATGTGTTGACAGGTGTGTACTTTTTCTCTCCCTCTATTTGTTTTCCATTCCTCCTCCTGTCATCTACAGCAGATACATACGTCGCCTCTGCTCCACCAGAAGCTCTAAACTGTCAAGACTCTTCTTGTAAAATGACACTGTGGTGAGACGGCAACGAGGGAACAAGCTCCAGGTGGAAAAGCTGAATCCAGAACATACGTTTGAACAGCTGTTTTTTTCGTCGTCTGTGTGGAGCAGAATGGGAATTTCCTTCCCTTTCGATCCCTTTTCCTTTCACAACCTCCAGCACCTTACTTGCACCCTGTTAGATTTGTTTTCATAAAAGCTGCAAACATATATTGAAAAAACATCCACCTTTGCACACATAATAAAAAATATCACAGATGGAAATTGTCATCAGAGTTCAGATGCTCTCAATGTTCAAAGCTCAAATCTTTGAACACTAAAAGCAGCAGCTTTTCACAACCAAAAATCATTGAGCTCCGGTCGGCCCTTCTGTCTGCTCTGACACAAGTAAGTAAAGAGTACATCATTGAAGAAGGTAGGCGTCAAAAAAGAAACAAATGTTGGCTCAAAAGTTTCCATTTTTAGAAGCAATGTGTTGACACGATACGTTAAACATACTGAGTGTTTTCTGCTTATGATTTCAGTGAGTCAGAAAAGAACGCCATTCTGGGAATTCATTTATAATTATTAACCGTAAGAGTCGACATAAAACATTTGATTGCATCTTGCTAACTTATTTGATGTATTTCCTAAAAAATAAATCTGAAACGAGCAGGGAGATCAGAGTTTCAGATAATTTAATCTAAGGCAGTAAAAAAACAAGTCTTTTTTTAGGCTTATATTTACACTTAATTACAGACAAATAAAAGAGCAATATTAAGATACGTAGTATAATTGATAGGGTTTTGATATAAATAAAATAATGAATTAATTAGTAGTAATATTTGGACATGTATCATCATCCATCCATTTTCCGTAACCTGCTTATCCAGTTAAGGGTCGCAACAAGAAAAATAAATCTGTAAATGGAAAGGGATGTTGTCTAGTGTTGGTCTTTTCTCTGGTTATTAAATAATCAACCCTTTACTATAATTTGAGAGTGACAGCTGTTTTCAGCGCAACTTTTGGAGTTGGGGCTACCATCAGTTTTACATTAATAACATATTGTGTTTTAATAATAATATATGAATGAGTTAAAAGTTGGCCATTTTTTGTCTTTAAAGGCGATACCTTTGACTATCGCCAACACACAGGGTCATTTAATCTGTTAAAGTCTCCCACTTGGCCAGAAGTCAAAACAACCAATGATATGGGACTTTGAAATAACTTTTTTGTTGTGCTGAAATATCCCTTTTTAAACTTAAATGTGTAAACCTAAAGGATCTGGAAACTTTGAACATCTTTACAAATTGTACAGCTAAACCTGCTTAGTGTAGGTTTCAACCACAAATCCAGCTGTAAAACATTCATCATAAAAGATGCAGTAGTAGGTGATTAGAGGAATTACTTGTGAGAAGGTAAGATCATTTCTAGAAAAAAACAAAAAGATAAAAGGGATTAGTGGGGCTAAGATTAAAGCAAAGATCAAAAAGTCCAAATGCAGATAAAATTCTGACCAAATGAGACCTTCAAGATCAGTGAGTATTTAAACCTCACGTAGAACCTCGGCTCTAACAAGACCATTGCAGCCTCTCTACACGAGATCATGCTGTGAGAGCACACTCTCTACATAAAGTATGAGACCACATGAGAGTGAAAGCAAAAATAAATTGGTGCAATGCAGATCAAAGCAAGCATGGAAGGTAAAGTGTGTGGCTCACATTACAAAGTATTTCAAGTGTAAAAAGAGAGAATGAACTCAAAACTGGAGAGTTTAGAAGAAGAAACTCTGGAGCAGAGATTTTTCATCACATATCCAACAGAGGAGCCTCTTAAAGCAGGACCATTGGTCCATCTGCTATATATTTGTGAGGTAGAAATCAAATTAATAAGTACAGACCGGCTGCAATTTATAGCTTGAATGATGGTTAACAAAAACTCTTAGCCACACTAGCTGCAGGGCTCTAGGGATGGCAATGTCTGTCTGTCATCTGAACAACTATTGCATATGAAATACTATAAGAATCGTATATAAATTCATAGATCAATGCAGATTGCTTTATTAGCGCTTTTACTGCTTTAAACACATTGAAAGTTTATTTTGATGCAGATTGAAACGCATCTACTGGCTGTAGAGTGATTCATTAAAATAGTTGATTTTAAGTGATCATGTTAGTTATTTCTGTTTATTAACTGTTATTTTTATTTTGTGTGAGTATATCAAGAGTTGAAAAACAGTGTTTAATTAGTAAAGGTGACTCTGCACTGAGATTAGAACTTAATACTCTCAAATAATCAAAGTCCAAGACCCACCCCCACCCAAAATACCAACAACTGTCTTTGTGCTGCCTCATTTAAATAAACTTCCCCTCTCTTCGTGCCTCTCTGCACCACTGCATTGGTGCAACATATCCCAACAACAGATGGGCAAAGTGAATTGCAAGTTCAGACAAACTGTCAGAGCACTGCAGATGATTTATGAGGTTGAAATGAACAAACACCTCCTAATTGCAGGAGGTTCTCTTTTCAAAAAAAAAGAAAATACTGTCCCTTTATGACACCGCTCACAGCATGCAGAGAGGAAATATATCAGTGCACCAGCCAACATGGATGCAAACGCAGCACCACTAAACTACTGGTTATCTATTCAAACCAGGCAATACAACAAATAATGTGAAATGCTTCTTGCAAAGAATGCAGTAATATTTCACGTGAAACTGCTGTGTGTGAATGTTTAATATCTATAAATATCAGGCAATAAAGAAAGTGTAAAAGTAATCCTATGGCTTATAAATCCATGCAAGGCAATAACACGGGTTATTAATCGAAACAATGTAATCCACTGCCTTATAAATCTGCACAAAGAATAATTAAGGCTCATAAATACACTGTTTAATGAATTATGGCTTATGCATTCATGGAAAACAACACTAAGTAGGCTGCCTTATAACTCTGTGGAGGTCTCATATATGCACTGCATGTGTTATCATAGTTTATCTAAAATGCACAAAAGGATTTAGAAATCCAAACAAATGGAAATATTTTTCCTTATGAATTTGGCTCATGTAATGTGCATAGGTTTACCAGCAGTGTTGTGGCTTATGATTGCATACAATTGAGCAGACATGAATTATAATGTATTGATATACATATATTATGTACCTCACATTTACATTTAGGGCATACAGTCAGTGATTGATTTCTCAAGGACACTTTAACAGTAAACACTTTGAATTTGTTACTGTTTTTACACATAACAATGAGGATGAATATTCTTCATTCCTGCACATCAAATCAAGACCATCAAGTCAAAAAATACAAAAATCCATTAACAAACCATTGTTGAAAATAAGGCCAGAACATTTCCATTCAAGCACACAAAAAATAGTACTGCATGGATAATTCAGAGGTAAACATATATCTTATATATTCAGGCTGATGGTGGTGACCTCAGAGCGGATTATTCAGCCAATCAATATTCACATAGATTTCTCATCATTGTTTTGTTGGTTTGTTTTCCCCACACAGTGTGTGTGTTTACTGATATGAAGTGACATGAATAATATTTGCAGAATGATAAGCCCTGATAATAAATGGATTTTCATCATTTTTGTCCCATGTAGCTCTGGTGAGAGGTCACATGGAGGATTCATAAGCGATGGAGTTGAGATAACCAGAGCTGCAGTATTGATGAAGTTTGTGTTTGAGATTCTTCAGGCAGTCATGTAATTAACCATCAGTGAGCTGAGAATCATTAACAGTTTCTGCTTCATTAACAGATTATTTAAAGACCCTCACTGTGAGAAATCACAACACCATATATAACTGCTCCCTGATGCATGTTTTATTTATTAAACATGATTATTGTTCGTGGTCAGAAACTATCGACTCAGCACTTTAATATCCGATAGTGCTGAGCAGCCGACAACATTAAGCCGATAGCAGTTTAGCACTTTGAAACAGAATATTTATTTTTCTTTAAAAGAGTAAGTAGGACTCCGTAGGAGGAGGTAAGACTTGCTGCTGTCTTGATTCTCAGTCTATCCAGCGTAAGTACTGTAGGGCCATATAGAATAGACATGCAAACTCAGCACCTTTCATGTCCAAACCGCTGAGCAGACAACAAGAATCAGCCAATAGCAGATTAACAAATGCAGAAAGAGAGAATGAATTAGCCCTTTTCTGGGGATTTAATCCCTGTCTGACGTGGATACACAGTACTCTGGAGGATCACATCATGGCCTTCCTGCTACAGCACTGGATCATCTGCATACAAATGTATAAATTCTCATTCTTTGTATGTATCGCAACTTGACGGAAATAAGTCAATAATTTAGCATTGGGTGTTTTCTGTAGAGGAAACTGAGAAAATATAATTGGAAATAATCTTTTTCCCTAATACTTTACAGAAATATGATTAGAAACCTGTGCTACAGCTAAACCCAACTCATGTCGTCTAACTTAAAAACACACGTCTTTCTAGGGTTGTCTTTTTTATGTATGGTTTCAGAAAGTGGTAGCAATTTATTTATTTAATTTGACTGTTTTGCCCTCCAATACAATTCACATACATGTGGAGATTGAGTTTTAATTAGACTTATTCGTTGTTCTTATTTGTTGTCTTTTTGTTTGTTAAAGGTACCCAGTGAATATTTTGTCATAATATTTATCGAGCAATGTTTTAAACAGTCCCCATGAAGTGCTTGAAAAATTGGCTCAGAAAATGTATAAGGAGGAAGGAAATGCATTAAACACATGTGGCCATAGGGTTTATTAGGATAGAAACAATGTTGTTGTTTTGTTAAAAAGTGAATGTTAACATAATTGTTTTAACAAAAGAAAAATAGTTAGCAGGGTTACATTTAATTGTTGTATGTCTCTGTATAGTCGTCTAACTGTGATATAAATAAACTTGAATGTGAACCTCTTTGTAGGGAACATACTCAGTAAACTGAATGCAATGGCCTCCTATGTAAATGACTTGTTCTCTTCGAAAGCCCTGAGTAACGAGACAAAGTACTATTCTTGTCTATGTTTCATAGAGTACTGCTGCCTGATGTGAACTTGGGAAAGAAACTGAGGTTTTTTTCTGCCGGGAGAGACAAAAAAGATATTTGACTAAAAGTTCTGTGATCCAGCTGCTGAGACAGAAAGCAACCGAACTACCAGTTCTCTAGAGAGCGATAAGACAAACAGGATGAGAGAAACAAGGCGAGTATGTGTGGAAGTTAGTGCCTGAGAGATATGGAGACACAGAAAGAAACTGTCATTCCCGAAGACTTGAGAAAGGGCCTTGAACCCACCAGCACTGAGACTAATGAGGCCAAAACTCACACAGAAACTCAAACACACATTTCTACTTTTATATTATATAACTATTTTACATTTATAAACAGCCCCTTAAAAGAAACGTGAAGCAAAAAAAAAAAATCAGACTACAGAGAATAAGGAAAAAGTCACTCTCCTCACCTATGAACAGCTGGCTGTTGAGCTGCAGGTGGAGGTGTCCGTCTGTAGGAGCCTCCTGTGTGGCGACAGGAAGTTCATCCAATCGCAGCGACGCCTCCTTGACGTTCCGCTCGGCTCGGACTCGATGCCACCGGTTGTCGTTCAGGGGGACGCTCGATTCCACGTGAACCTCCAACGGTCCGTTACCAACGTCGAAGGAGAAAACCACCCGAGTGGAGGCTGATGGAGGGGAAGAGATGGGGAAGAAATGATGATACAAGGAGGGTGAGTGATGTTTTGAAAAGCGGGATATGGGAACATAAGGTGATATAGGGATATATAGTATCAAAGCAGAAAAAAACATAATTAATGCAATGTGTGAGTCATAATTAAACGAGTATTAAACCAAATGCACCGAACATCTCACCATTTGTTTGACAAGCAAAACATTATGAAGTTACTCGGTTTCCTGATGAAGCAGATGTATTCTATTGTGGAAAGATATTTTACAAATGAAGCTATAGATTCTGAAAATACAATGCTTTAATTAAACTGTCACAAACAGAGAAACGCACTTTCCACAGAGAAACGCATTGAATCAAGGAGATAAATTCAGGGCTGTGAATCAACCAGATGTAATTTCTATAAAAGGTTTTCAAGCGCCGTTTTTCTTGGATTAAACAATGCAAAAAAAAAGTTCATCAGTTGTGTATTTGCGGAGATGTGATATTGTCTTACTTTAGTTTGGACAGAAAACTAATTCTCTGATGCTGTTAAGGATACAATTCTGATTAACTTTCCACCAGTCTCTTCCTCTGGACAAAGAAGGCCACAGACCTCAAACCAGCCATTAATGTGTGCAAACAGTATGTGTCTGCAGCCTCTGAATTAATGAGAAAGCCTTACTTTGTGGTTTGGGCCAAAGTAGGTAGTTTTTTACATAAAAAAAGCTATCATGAATATTTACTTTATAGCTGCATATTTTCACATAGCTCTTAAAGTCTGTCTAAAACCTGCCAATGCCACAAATGGGAATAGAGACAGGAGCTTTAACAAGCAGGTAAGTTGGACTCAAATGTAAGAAGACCAAACAAGCCGACGAGGGGAAGGTAGGGCTCCCTGGAATGTAGTTTAATTACTCCTTCACAACAGAACAACAAACACAAAAGCCAACAGAGCTTCTACCGAGGCACACTGGGTAGAGTTATCAGAGGATAACAACAAACAAAAGACTCGAGAGCCAGGTAAGAAGCTATGCACTGATTAGGTGAAAGAACTAGACTGTGCCGTGTTTATTTCCAGACTGCTAGACCGTTCTTTATTTCAGATTGCTAAACCCTGCAGTGCGAAAGGAAAAATGTCACAGAGGCAATGTACCAGGTAAAAGTAGTTGCAGACTCTCTTCTTGGCCTTGTAGCTTACAATACTGCACTTGTACAGTTCTGTGGTACATGTAGATACAGATACAACTTACGATAAGCGATACAGTATATCATGTATTAGTTATGATAATGTTATAATTATATTTAAAGAAGAATAAATGCATTAAGTTCTTTAAATGAGCTTCACTGCTACACCAGTAAATGCTGCAAACAGGTTTTACTTAATAAAGCTATGATCGTGATGATAATGACACTGTGAAAGGGTAAATCATTTACTGTACATTTTAAAGATCATTTTACTGGTTTACGATTCGGACTCAGCTTCTAATAATTGTCTCCGTGGTTGGTTCATCATTTTCATATATCAGACCACCTCCGTGTGTATTATTGCTCACGTTGTGTAGATAAAGATCCCAGGAATTGAAACTGACACCGTGATAAGATTTGACCTTCAATCTGCTAAAGAAAAAAACATTACATGCAATATGCTTGTTTATTGTGACAAATTGTGATGCAGATATAATTGGCCTAAGAAAACATACTTAATAACATTTTATTGCATTTCTGCTCCCCTAAATGTGACAAACAGTTCTTTATGCTACAGAATAAAAATGCTACTCAAACCTTAATTAACCGAAACATTGTGCACAATAAGGAATTAATTGATTTTAAAAAACCTAATTTCACTTTTATGGACAAATTAAAACTTTCAGACATTTAATTCAGGGAAATTGTGACACAAATGTCCAAATTGTACTTGTATTTGTACTGCATTATTGCTACAAGTAATTCCTCACCACTGCCCTTAGACAAGTTCCCCTCGGAGCCACAGAATCAAGATTCAGGACCACGGCCAGCGCCTTGGCTCTGATGGTGCTGCCCAGTTTCAGCACCACGGACAGCACGTCAGCGCTGAATCTCTTTCTTTCCGCTCAACTCTGTTCACTCCACCAACCGCAAAAGATTTAGGACAGTGCAGGCAAAGCAAACCATCATCTTTCATGTTGTGCTGGTGGAAGGTGAGGATGTATTACTATGGGAGTACAGAGCAAGATGAAAAACTATCCCAGCACCCTGCAGTAACTTCATATAGAAACTGTTCTCAGCCTCAGTGTAACAAAGCGATCTGAGGCAGCAGAGCAGCAGAGCAGCGGTATTCAGAGCTGGAACAACCACACTGACATTGATTTCCCTGAGGAGAGAGGCTGTTGTTCAGCAGTGTCCCTGTATTATTAGATTCTGTGTGTGTGTGTGTGTGTCCCTTTAAATCCCATTTCTGAAACGACTTCCTCCCAAATACAACACAAAAAGTACCACGAAACAGCAAACTGAACCAAACAAGGTAGGTAAAGTCAGGTGAAATAGCTTCAAAAGGCAACTCTGGATGACTCCAATAACTGATCCAAGAAATCTGTACAAGTCATTTTGAATGACACACACCACTGCTGCCCATAAATGTGTACCTCACACGATCCGCAACACTGTCATAACCATATAAGCACAAGGACACCGTGTTGGGTAATACAGCTATATTTTAAATTACACAATATATGGCAGGCTATAAACACAAGTCTCACACCCTGCCACATTTCCATGGCACCACCGAAACTAAATAACACCCTGTTGTTTATTACTGTCATAATCTAAACGATGCACTATGGGGGTCATAAATGTGGGCATTACACAAGAATCAATGGACAGGAATTAATGGAGGGTCACGGCTGGAATGCCCCTAGGAGTTCATAAAGCAACTGTCAAATTAAAAACAAAGGGGCAAAAAGAAAACAACCCTGCAATGGATTTAAGTTCCCTTTTTATGGATTTCACCTTGGATATATTTAATTTGTTTTGTTGCGACTGCATTGTGGTCCCGTGTGGGCCAGCATACGTTATTTAAGGGCTGAGTATGTGTTGTGCGGGGGAAGGAAATCGATCAGAAAACAACAAACATCCAACCAGAATAAAACGTTGGAAACACGCAAGCAGCACCAGCAGGAAAGAAAAACTCCATCCAAACCAGAATGTCAATAACAAAACAGACAGTTTACAATGTCAAAAGTAAAGGGATAAATGAGGGAAAATGTTACCATCCTCTACTGTAAAACACTTTAATCCCAGCACTGGGGGAAAAACGTATATACGCAGAGTGCTTCTGTGAAGTGCAGCTGTCAAGCTCAATTAAACAGAAAAGGAACCGAATTATCTAAAAAATCTGATAAGGAATGAAAATAAACCTGAATGTTTCCTTCTAATGCTTCTTTTAACAGCATCAGACTCATAAATAGAACAGTCATTTAGTTTGGCTGCCATACTATAAATGACACACCAACCATAAAGGCTTCGAAATACACACACATACACACATACACACACGTATCCTCTTTCTACTGTTTGATTTGGATTAAATCTTAATCCAAGCTCCTCCAGCTCCTACTCACAGCTCAGTTCGATGCGGATGAAGTCTTTGATGCCCAGGTTTTCCAGGAACACACCGGAGGAGGCCGTGGTTTTAAACATGAAGGAGATGTCTGCGCTCAGCTCTCCGTGGAAGGTGGGGAAGTGGAGGTACGACGTCTCCTTGTCGAAAAACGCAGCGTTCCAGAAGTTCTCTGAGAAACATGATGAAAAAAATTATCTGGCAAATTTGTTTCTGATTTGACTTCATTCAAACTGTTGTGTCCATTTGCTGAAAACAAAGGTGTACAGTGATTCTGGCTATGCTTTGCCATTTGTGGGTTATTTATCTATTTAAAGAGTTCATTAAAAACTGCAATTTAAAAACCTTTTAAGAGGAATGAGACTTAATGTTGCCAAGAGTGAGCTGTAATAAAACAAATAAAATAATAAGAATGGTGTCGATCTACAGAAAATGCAAATAAGACTTTTCTAAAAGTCATTTTATTTGAAGGTCTAATTTCCCAACATGTAAAAACATTGTTTTAAAAAGCATATATGGACCTGAAATAACTGGATAATAGTTTTACTATGTGATGAAAACTGAAGTTGTTGTGTTGTATGACGATTAAGTTTTAATTTAAAAAAAAAAGTCATTTTCATAATAGGAAGGTTTCTGTCATCGTGGTATAACTTTGGCAACTGGAGAACAGGGTTGGACTTACTGTCTCCATGACAACGGAGCGGCCCCACCCTGTAGGCGGCCTCTGACTCCGGCCTCTGGATGTCACCCAGCACCAGAGACCTGACGGGGAGGCTCTCCATGTGGGTGAGCAGGCCCGAGTCTTCTGCCCTACAAGAAAAGAAAATTAAAATGATTAATTGCGCAGGAGATGACGCGGAAGTTCAACAAAAAGAAACGCCGGAGGAGAAGAGGGGTTTGAAAAAAGGAGATGAAGACGTTGGGAGGTTAATCAGGACGGTATTAATATGTAGAAGAAGAAAAAGAGTGGATGTAGAGAATCAACAAACCACAAGCTACGTTCAATTGCTTTCATTTGTGTTTGTTGCTCTTGTTACAGTGTTACATGTTGTAACTAGCTGATGTAAACGTTGCAGTGAGTAGGTGCACTCTCTCGGGGGACCTATTTATTCCTGAATCGTGACAGTCAACATCCGTCCCCGACAGCTTCTGGAACAGCTGCTCCCAAAACAAGACACCTCCTGTCCATTCACGCCCACGCGCTTAGCTTCACGCACTTAAGATAATCCTCTTGCTGTGGAAAGTTGTGTACAAAAATACATCCAGCACTGGAAGGACTGGAAGCGAGGAGTGTATAGAGCACTTTGTGAGTTTGATGAAATATTGAAGAGCAGCAGCTCCGGTCTGTAAAAATAGAGTTGGCGTTGCACAAACAGCTTGTACTGGGAAATGAAATAGGGCAGGAAGTGAAGCAAAGGTGGGATCGCTTACAACATGAGGAAAACTCTAAACTGTTTTGTTTTTTCCTCTGATCAAATTACCCCAGTTCATGTGTTGTTTGCTTCGCTGCCAAAGTTAAAAGTCAGTCCACCTCCAGAAGCTTTTAGAACTCCTTTTAAGTATTTTAGAAAAGAAGTTAAGAGCATAAGTTCACACAGGGAGTCTACCTCTGATCATCAAATTCATGATTCTTTTCTTATATTGAGTAAGTAGAATACTTTGTTTACTTAATCTTCTTCTGGCATCATGGGGTTGCAACCGATGAAAGAAATGCATTCAGAATAAGGTCTAATTGCCAAAATAGCCTTTTTCTATAGCTCAAGTTTTTAGTTTCTTACGTAAAAAAAAAAAAAAAAATCTAATGCAATATATATATATATATATATATATATATATATATATATATATATATATATATATATATACTATTAACTTATGTTAAATTCCATTATCATTGCTGCCTGAAAAGTGTTGCATTTCAAGGCAGTCGTCATCATATTGTAACAGTTATTAAACAACAATTCAAATCAATGACGCCACCACAGATGAAATGGCAAATGTTAACATTTACTGTATATACATATTACTGATTAAATTGTCTTCCATGTTTAAAATAATTTGCAACACTGTACAATTTGTCTCTTGGTTGATTGTCTCCCAGTTATATATTTAATTATTTTTCATGAAACATGGTGGCAAACTGATGGGAGATGCTCAAACTGAAATGTGTAGACTTGACCCTGAAAAAGGCGTATAAATAAACAAATATGTGTTGAGTACCACTCCACGCGGTCGGCGTCACAGTTGCAGTAGTGCTGTGGGTCCACACAGTCGCCCTGCAGGCCGCAGACACACTGCTGGCTGCCCGGCTGAGCTCCGCCCCAATAAGACTGGACTCGACCGGGACCGGGACCACCGAGCCACCAGCTGAACGGAGAGCCCTCTGAAACACACACACACAACCATCTGCTGATGCATATGTCATAAATGAGAAAACGTTACGCTCACAAATGCACTTTTATATCAGGAAACAAACAAAGAAATGTGTGCTGAGAGAAAAGAGCTAAGTGCTGACTCGTGACTTATCTAACTTGTGACTTGTCATTCATGTAAACAACATATCGACATTATATGATTCGACAATAAAACAGCATGTACACACAAAACACATACATAAAACTTTGATTTTGTTGTGTGTTGCTTTCTCCTCACTTTCCCTGAGAATATCTTGCCTCTTACAATAAAACTGAAAACTTTTTGTCCATGAAATAAAAATGTCTCCTGTTGTGTTTTGTGAGCATCATTAATATGAGAACATTGTGAGTTAGGGTAGGAAAGGTCAATACATTTCCTCATTCCCCCAAAAAACTCAATAAAATCCCTTGTTATTGCTTTATTTTCATGTATTTTACTGGAAGTTCTCTCCTGCACAACAGTTTGTCCGGTGGAGCGAGAAAAGAGGTGAGGAGCAGCAGGGAGTTTTCTCCAGGGGTTTTGTTTTTGCATAAAATGCATCATAACTCATTAAACTTGATTCAAAGACCGCAAAAAAAGCATAACAGCTTGAGTAAATCAAGTCCTTGATAGGAAAGAAAAACACAGCAAGACGCAATCTTGCTTTTGCTGGTTTGAATCCTCGTGAGGAAAATCTAAGCTAAGATGTTAAAAGAGCAAAAAAAACAAAAAAAAAACAGGCCCTTACCTGGAGTGTTGAGGAGGCGGGACTTCCTGCAGTGGTAGGACAGCTCCTGTTCGCAGTGTTCCGATTGGCTGATGACGGCCAATAGCTGCTCCTCTTCAGTGGAGTAGTCAAAGTGAACCGAGTGCTGGTCTACACCAGGAGACGGTCGGAGGCTGGTGAGCTCTGAGTTGTTGTGCTGGAGCACCATCCAGGTGTTCTCCTCTTTAGACAGACAGGCAGACAAAATAAACACAAGCGTTAATATGATGATGCAAATTACACTTTATGGTCAAAGGTATTCTGCTTCTGCTCTCAACTTAGAGGGCTGAAGATCTGATCCCAACTCTGTTTTTAACTTCGCCAAGTAACTTCTCTGTCCTGTTTCTGTTTTACTTTCTTTGTCTTAAAAGTCCAGTTTGTACCATTTAGGGGAATTTATTGGAACAAATGGAATAAAGTTTTCATGACTATGACTTCATTAGTGTATAATTTGTGTATAATCACCTCAGCTGGAATCATTGTGTCTCATTAGCTTAAATGGGGCCCTTCATAACTACATACCAAGCTTCTCCACTTCATGGAGTCTGCTTTGTTTCAGTGCAATGTTTCTACAGAAGCCCAACATGGACAAACCAAACACTGGCTCTAGAGCATTTTTTACTTTACCTGAAGGCCATAGATCTTGCAACCCCATAGAGGGTCACCAGATGGTTTTGTTGTTTTACATTACATCTTCTGTACCAGTGATAGACTTTGTCTCTCACAAAGAGCCTCAATAAAATCTATACTGAGGCAAAGTATACCTGCAACGTGTTGGAGTGCACATGAGTTACTGATGGGGACTTTTACGCTGGTCAAGGGGACAGAAAAAGTCACAGAATGTATCAATGATCCACAACTAGGTGCTCAAACTAACGAAGACTAAACAAAAGTGGGGGTTTTGAACACCAACCTGATTATTTTGGGGATTGCGTTTTTTAAAAATTTGAGAACCAAAGATGGTGGCTCAATTATCCAGTCAGAGGTCAACAGAAGTTAATTTCATTGTTTGAAACACACACACACACACACACACACACACACACACACACACACACACACACACACACACACACACACACACACACACACACACACACACAGACTTCCATTGAGGTATTTTCTTTTACCCAGGCAATTTATTTTTTCCTTAAAACATCATTATTCAGGATATGAGAGAAGTAAATAAAATGAGCTTGTATTCATCAAAAATCTTCCAATTTCATCGAACATAGAGCAGTCTTAAGAATTTAAAAATGACTAAAATCCAAATTCAGAGAATATCTATTATTGAGGAATTGCCTCTACACCGCTCTCAACATGGTGACTGCTGATTGACTGTTGGCAGCTAACGGTGCTAAAGGCTAACAGCAACAGTGCTGACGGAGCTGACAATGGAAACACATTTTTGAATTCAGCACCTTTTAAACAATTATGTAATTCATGTAGAGCAATGATGCAGACTAGAAACATGTTTACAAAGAAAGGAGAGGAAAATGAAATCAACAATGTTCTCTTTCATTATGAGACAAATTCTATAAAGCACAAAGAAATACTCAGACACGGAGAAGAGTGTGAGGGAGGGAGATTGAAGTGGAGAAAGACACAAACAGAAAGAGAGCCTTGTTAAAAAAAAAGGCTGTGATGGCAGGAGCATCATCATTTACAATTATGTAAATTGAGTGATGATAGGATGAGGGGCAGTGAAAGTGTGTGTGTGTGTGTGTGTGTGAGTGTGTGAGTGTCACCTGTCATGTTGCAGTAGACCAGCTGCGGTCTGATTGGCCCGCTGCCGTCCACGTCGATGTAAAAATGTCCCGACGTGTTGCCGTTGTGTTTGTACGCCTCGCAGGACTGTTCGTACACAGCTGGGAGGAAAAATAATGAGATGAGCTCGACATGAATCACATCAACACATCAACACATCGGCTGGCAGACGCACACAGGAGCTGTGAGCGGTGAAGACTACACACTGTGGAGGATTACGGGCGCTGCCTCCATTGAATCACTGTCTCCTAACCAGAGTGAAGACAATCATCTTCAGTTTTATTTCTGCAGCACGCGTCCCGTAAAGAAAAGATGAATCCAACTGGAGAGGACAGCAATGACTGATGGGAGTACGGAGACTCCATAAATAAAACTTTAGACCTTTATCAGCCTGGCCTCTTCCTCTCTGTCTCCAGAAGTCTTTCTCTCTTGTCTCTCTGCCACACACACACACACACACACACACACACACACACACACACACACACACACACACACACACACACACACACACACACACACACACACACACACACACACACACACACACACACACACACACACACCAGTGCATCCTCTGCAATCACAGAATCAAGCCCTTCCAGTCAAATCCATATCTCAAGGTTCCCACACTCTGCTCACCTGTTTATCGCTCTTCTTCTCCACAGCCAAAGGCTTTTTATAAATTGAATTCCCTCAGTGTGGTTAGAGAAAGGTTTCCACAGAAAAACACCAGCAATAAAAATGAGACCAGAGGTGAATCGTGTGGGAAACTCTCCTCTTTTGGTTTCAAGGATTTCACTCGAGGGAAGCAGCACAGAAGCAATAGATCTAACCAAAGCTGACCTCACTGCTGTGGTTTTATTTATTAATTCAGTATTTGAAACGTCATGACCTTCATAATATCTCTCACATGCAAACAGGTCTCATAAACGTTCTGCAGCTCACAAAGGGGTTGTTTTAATTTGAAAAATGTCCTCTGACAAAAGCTAAGAACCCTTTTTTTTTTGTTCTGTCATAACCCACAGTTTGCAGCACCTACACTTAAGGAGAAAAATGTGCACAACTGTATTTACTGACAGTATAGCCAGTAAGTGCATCTGTGATTGGCAGATTGGAGTTAAAACTGTAAACAGAGCATCTTTGCCATTTGGAGCTGCCAACTTGAAAAGTCTCTGAAAAAACCTTGACATGAATGAACTGACAAAGAAAATTACTATGTAGTTCAATTTTTCATTCCTTCAGTGTTTTGCTTTCAGCGCTTTTGCTGATATTTTTCATATTAGTTGATTTTCTTTTCAATTTTGCCTCCTGTTGCTGAAATTTGTATGTCCGTAAAAGCAACTGTATGTAAAAGGAAATTCATTATTTGCCTTTCTTGTCACTGTCTTCTCTTTATTTTGCCAAACTCCTGCTCTCTTCCTAACTAATGCTGTCAATCATGTCTCCTAGAATCAGATTTATATACATGCAAATCTGCAACAGCAAATACGTAATGCCGCATGTATTATATTTTATATGAACATTATGAAGAAAGATTTGACTGACAACGCATTACAGTATCCACTTGTAGCCACTAAAGCATGATTCATGTTGTTTAACACCTGGTTCAAGTTAGGAAAACATCGTTGCCTTAGTTTAACATTGAAAAAGTGTCAAAATGATTTGAAGACCAGGACAGAACATGTTTACTTTTATGACGTTTAGCAAGTGTCAAAGTCCTGTGCTTTGTGCTAATCTACTCTAATTTCTGCTTTATTATCTAATCTGAAATTAATCCTAATTGGTGCATCTTTATACTGTAATTCATTGTATGTGAAACACATTAAACACATAGCCAACATGGGGGAAAATAGCTGAGCAGAGGAATACTGTTTGGTTTCTGGGACAGTCGGCAAAATATAATGGATCTGCCATGTTTCATCTGCTGAGTGCTTTATACCTGAAGGGTGCTTGAAGGCAGCAGGACACAAGTCAAAGCGAGTGGGAGGACGTGATGGGTCATTGGTGGCTGACAGCACTCTAATGGTTTAGTCTGGCCCAATAGTTACTGTAAGTGCTGATGTTTGACTTACAGCTGTGGCAGGTCGCTCCGCTGTAGCCCCTTCCTGAGCAGTTACAGTGGAAGACGGTCCAGGACTGACTGCAGCGACCGCCATGTTCACAACGACTGGGAGAACACCTGAGAGAGAGAGAGAGAGAGAGAGAGAGAGAGAGAGAGAGAGAGAGAGAGAGAAAAGTTTATCACAAAGTTTACATCCGACAAATATCCTGAAAGACGTGTGTGTGTGGGAGGAACTTGAAGGATTTAGTTTTCCTGTCAAAACAAGAAAGAAAAAAGAAAAAGAACACATACTATTTTTACATATTCATTTATATATACCGAGACAGCAGATTCAAAAAATCCATTTGCTTGTTTTGGCAGCTGGAACGTCTGGAAACAATTCTGCAGACTTGACTGCCAAAAACCTTTCAAAGAGGACAAAAAACAGTCTGAGCCAAAGAAAAATGCTTTTCATCCATAATTGTCAAGAGAAGAAGACTTCTGTTTGTTTGTTTGTTGCAAAAGCAGCTGAAGCACCTTATTTTGCTGAGTCATTCATCTTACAATGAGCGAGCAGGCTGTGTGTTTATGGACACAAAACTGTGTCGGGATCAAGTCTTTGACTTTGGGGTGATTGTGAATGGCAAATAAAATGCTTTCAAACTCTCAAAATGATCACAAAAACAAACCGTGCTTGAAAAACATTTCATTGTTACATAAATCTTTTTCATTAAATGGGCAGAAAGCATCAAATTATGTTTACACAAGCATATTTTGTAATGGCCAACCTTATGTAGGTGGGTCAGGAATCATGTAACTGGTGGAAAGGGACAAATATTTCATCTTTAATATTTGGAGGAGGTCATTTTTTCCATTTAGGCAACATGTTGTGGGAGGTTTTGTGAAAAAAATCTCTCTGAAACACTTTGTTTCTAATTTTGACAAGAAAGAACATTGAACCGCTGCAGTAAGAAGACACATAATAACACTTCTTTGCAGCTGTTTTTCAGTAAACGTCCTTCAGAGAAAATGTTTTACTTTTACTTTTAAGGCCAGAAACGCTTGTTTTGAATGTAAACGTATGAGACAGTGTGTGTGTGTGTGTGTGTGTGTGTGTGTGTGTGTGTGTGTGTGTGTGTGTGTGTGTGTGTGTGTGTGTGTGTGTGTGTGTGTGTGTTTGCCCAAACCCAGGTGGGAATATTGAAGAGAAAACAGATGACTGTACAGAATCTGCATCCTCCCCTTTTATTTAGGTAAAAGCGCTGACTCTGGAGAGTGATTTTGGCTCCATTCATCTCCACACCTCAGTGATCCAACGTTAGCTATTAAGCAAAATTTAATTTAAACCTAAACTACCGCCGCTTGATGCTGTCTTATCATTTTTGTTGATATTAAGTGTGCAACAGATATGATTCTGGGGGCTGGCGTTCATTTGTTTGTTCGCCCATGATGATGAAGATGATGACAGAGATGATGGTGCATTGCTAAGATTAAAAAAAAACAGGTTAAGGAGTGGGAGACTTGAGTATCTTTCTCGTGTAAAATATATTTATTCAAGAGTATGTGATTTAGCTTTAGCTGATTTAACTTGAACATTCATGCCAATAAAGCTTATTTGAATTCTCCTTTCCTATCAATAAGACAACCCGCACCAGTCACAATGTTGTATAACCCAGATAACTCCTTCCCCAATGCACACACACACTCCAGGCACACACACTTCCTCCCCACACATCTATCATGAGAACATAACACTGATATCTTCTGACAACCGTGCAGTTTCTTCTGCAGAGACAAAACAATGCGGTGTCACAGATGGATAACCAGTTGAGTCTCTTTCAGACGGCAAACAGCCTCATTTAAAACCACACATCCATTGAAATGTCATTCACGGAAACACAGTATTCACTCTCAGCCCTGAGGCGCCCATAAAACAATCCTTTAAAACACTAACTCAGGGTCCAACAGCTCTCTATCCCGCAGCGCTCTGTGAGCCATATGGCCAATTTAGACTCGCCAAACCAAACAGAACCCCATACCCATCTTTATCAGCATGCTATAGTTGGACATAAATAAAAGCCTGGTGCACAGATTCAGGTGTCTTAGAAAATAATCAGTCCTCTACAAATTCATTAAAAACGTTTGTGAAAACCGTTAAGAGATGGAATCAGTATAGGCTGTTATATCAAACAGTTAAAAACAGACAATTATCAATATGAAAATATAAGAAAAAGCTAATTCTTATGTTTTACAGGCCCTATTATGCTATTTTCTGGGGTGCATATGCAAGTTACAGTTACAACATGTTTACATGCATTAATGCTCATAATCCGCCTTGTTTTTCTCATCATTCTGTCCTGCAGCACCTCTTCTCTGCCTCTCTCTGAAACGCTCCATTGTAGCGCTTGCTCCTCCCTCCAGAAAGCAAAGTCTGCCCTGATTGGTCAGCTAGCCCGCTCTGTTGTGATTGGTTAATGTTTCACTTTTCAAAAAGCTTCCGCTCAGTCTCTCTCTTTTGTTGTTTGAGGGCCAAACCAGCCAGAAGGAGTTTTACGTCACTTACGTAACATTGTGACCTCATAAAGTTACAGAAGTGAAGGAGAGAATTCAATGGAGTCGTTTCAGGAGCTCAGGAGCTTCTGAGGGGGAGGGTAACTCCTTTTAGGCGTGGACTTCAGGTTTTACACTCTACGGACCTTTTACATGTACAAAAATATATATATAACACACAAAAGAAGAGGGAAAAAGTGGAAAGCATAATAGGGCCACTTCAATAACAATGAAATACTTAGCATGAATCTTAACACTTTTCTTCTTCACATTTTTATTAAGTGACCTTTAGAAGCAGGCACAATTGGTGACAAAAGGTTTTAGGCTGGTGTTGTGGGCCCCTTGTGGGTTTGAGCTCCATTTGTGTTCTTAATGGAGTCTTTCCTTAGGCCAAATCATTGCTACTGGCAACAATAATAACAACACACACACACACACACACACACACACACACACACACACACACACACACACACACACACACACACACACACACACACACACACACACACACACACACACATCCACGCCGCTGCAGATGTAATAACCTCCTTTGAAGTATGACTTCCTCATTGAAGCCATGCCGGTGAGTCTATTTTCCACCTGACTTTACAGTACAATATGTCCCATGGGCCCAAAATGCAATCAGCAGGTTTACAGTGAGACAGCATGAGGTAGATTTATTTTTCTCTCTTTACTGGAAAACAGGATTATTTTTTTTTGTGGGTTTGTTTCAGTGAAAAGTCAGATCCGTGCAGGAGCCGTAAACTGCTGAATAATCTTATTAATGGAGAGACAGGGAGGCAGTTAATTAAAACCACTGAAGCAGATTCTCCTTTTCCGGCAAGGATATGTGGTTAGCTCAATATTTGTGTGTATGTTGGTGTTTACGTACAGTTTACTGGATGTTTGGTATGTGTGTTTCTTTGTTTACGTGAGAGTGTGTATGTGTGTGTGTGTGTGTGTGTGTGTGTGCTATGCCCCAGGGGAGGGCTTATAATTGTTGTAATTGTCTCATCAATTGTGCTGCTATTTGGCACGACACCAAAACTGGAAAGCTGTTTGTTGATTTTTTTCTGTGCTCCCTCCCACATGTCTCTCTTTCTCTCTGTGTCATCTGCTTAGGTTGACGTTCTTGCTCTGACCCTGCAGTGTTATTGATGACACACACGTTTGTACTTTCATGTATCATCTTACCATCAATAACTTGCATTGAAAAATTATTTATTTATTATTACCAAGTAATTTCAATCAAACATAAGGTACTTTATTTACGGTTTATGTACAAACATAAGTGCCATCATCAGCTGCATTGGATTGCATCTGCAAAAAAAGTGAGTAATCAATATTTTTATACCAACAGATAGAAAGTATTCAGTTTTTGCGTTCGGAGCTTTTAGATCGTCACCGAGGAGAACTTCTTTTTATTTTCATGAATAGCACATTTGTCCCTTAAATATTGATTTTTTTTTTTCTTTAAAATGTCATTAATGCAACAATTTCTAAATTATTTTAACAATTGGAGAAGAAGTGCGCTATTTATTCTGTCTCCAATGCCAGACAATAAGCTCACTCAACTTAATTTAATCGTCAATTAAAGGAGACACATCAGCTCATTTTGGGTTCATACTTGGACTTTAGGTTTCAAATAGAACATGTTTACATGCTTTAATGTTTTAAAAAACACATCATTTTTCTCATAATGTCTGTTTGAATATACCTTGAATTCAATCTCCATCTGAAACGCTCCGTTTAAGTGCCTGTCTCTTTAAGCCTCCCTCTTGAAAATTCCCAGTCTGTTAGGGTTAGGGGTTAGATTGACTTTGCCAAGGTAGTTCTCAAGACTTTGGTGGAGATAGGGACTGTTCATTCCTGTAATATATCTACACATATTCTTTTCAACTAATTGCTATAATTGCATGTATCACTGATGTTTAAATGTAGACACAAATCAAAAACACAAAAGAGCTAAAAATGGAAAAGAAAATTCAAAGCAGAGCAGTCAGATATCTGCATGAATACAATTGTCACACCACTGAACAATAATTGTGAATTTCACCATGAAGATGTGTGTGTGTGTGTGTGTGTGTGTGTGTGTGTGTGTGTGTGTGTGTGTGTGTGTGTGTGTGTGTGTGTGTGTGTGTGTGTGTGTGTAGGCTTATGCTTGTCTGTGTGTGTCCTGGATGGTGCAGTATCTCTCTAAAATGCTGCCTATTCCCCTCACAAACATATGACTGTCAGCAAAGAGAAAGAAAAACAAAAGATGAACAAAAAGTTCCTTCTCAAAAAATATTGTATAACAGAACAATTGAGGAGTGAAAAAACATTTCTGCTTAAGAACCAACAAAACACACGACTGTTTGTCAGAACAACGCAGCTATTCCTCTTTGTCAAATCACCTTTTGTGGGGGTTTTTCGCCTGGGAAGCAAATTCTAGAAGCTGCAAGAGACAGACTTTTCCATGGTTTTCTGAATAAATTAGATAAGCAAATAGGTAAACAACAAAAGTGATTGACTTCAGAAAACAAAATTATATTTGTTAAATAATAAATTACAAAACAATTCCTTTTGTAATAGTATGATTCTGTCCAACAACAAAGTATATATATTTCTTTCTTTTAACCAGCACTCATGATGACAAGTACTCATTATTTATGACTAATTACACACTGGCTTTATTTGAATTCTGCTGACAACGAATGCAAAAACAAATGATGTATCTCTTCCATGTACAATGCAGTAATTCGACATTTCTTATGTAATTCTAACTATGATGTCGTCAGTCTTTGGACCTGAATTCAAGAGATATAATGAATTAATGAATACAACTCCTTGTACTATATGTAATATTTAAATATTTTGTTGTTTACAGCAAACAACAGCTGCAGATCGTTCTTATATATGTATTGTGAAAGGTTAGAACCCTATTATAACAGATGTGTTCCAGTGCTTTTGCTGCATGTATTGTACAAATAACAGCAGGTCTTTTGTCCACACACACTGTTGCTATTTTCCTGTTCAGTAAAGAGAAGCTAAAGCCATCAGAATGACTGAGTGGTTAAGGCAGTGTGCTAAATATCTTAATGGAAAAAGCTCTCATGGATTCCAACCCCACTCCTGGTAATTACCATTGAATAAACACGCAATCTCAGTGGTGTGTAGATATAGGGTCCGAAATCCAATCAAATATTGATCTGTTTTCTCTCCACTTCTTTATCTTCACAAGATTGCTTTTTTGACCTGTTAAGATATTTGCTCATCTCACCTGGACGACCAAGGGATTGAACCCACAAATCCTTGTGGGTTCAATCCCACGCCTGATAGTCGGATTTTGACAAAAGGTGGTTCATTTGTAAAATAATGGAACAACTTAAGACACATTATTTGTGCAAAGTCTGACCAAGAAGTGGCACAATAAAATGTATTCATGCATTCTCACATAATAGGTCCTACAGTGTGATATGTGGGGTTATTAGACCTTAAATTCTTGGGATATAGTGACCTTATGAATAAAACTCCTACTCCTGGACATATCAGAGGCACTACTTTGCCTTTGATTGGCTAAACCTTATTGCCTCGTACGCAGAATTAAGTTTATTGCCGATGAACACAATGTGTGAGTTTTTTAGCCAATGAAAATAACAGCCGTTGTCACTAGGATGGCCGAGTGGTTAAGGCGTTGGTCTTAAGATCCAATGGATTATAATCCTCGTGGGTTCAAACCCCACTCCTAGTAAGCATGAATTGATATTTGGAAATCATTATAGACCTCAATTGAGAGTTATCATCATTTCATTAAACATTACAGGTCTTCTCATTTCTCACTTAGTTCAAATCACACTCCTGATAGTTGGTTTTTCATAACAGAGAAAGGAAATAATGCAACAACTTCAAAAAAAGACACACATGGTCCATGTCCAGTCTGACCAGGAAGTGTCACAGCAACATTCATTCATGCGTTCTCACAAAGTACATCATGCTGGAAGCTACGTGGTGTTAGAAGAACTTCTTAGTATGCTTTGGCAGAGTGGAGTTCTGTTAAATTGGATAGTGAAACACTGCTAATATTATGACTTCCTTCATGTTGTATTGCATAAGTATTAATGAACTCAAAGGTCAGCATTGTCAAGAAGGTTTGCAAATGAGATAGTTTTGTAATCAGTTTGTCAAAGTAAGCCAAAGCTCTGTGCAGATTTACTTCACCTCTGTGAGCGAACACACCGATCACGGCAGCTGAATTCTGTCCGACATGTCACTGTTTAGTGCAGTTTTGATACAAACTGACCTGTCGATGATTCCACACATGTCGATCTGCAGGTTGCTGTAGATTCCCAGCTGCTTTTGCTGCACTAATATCAGGTCCACGATTTGGTTGTCCAGAGTTAGGAGACGCATGCAGCCCTGGAAGACATTAAAGGGGTTTCTGCACTTCAGCTTGTCGTCTTCAACAGGACAACCTGAAAATGATACAGAGGGAACATCAGTAGGAGAAAAATAATAAAAAAGAACACATAAACTATCATGTCAGATAAAACACGTTTTCAGACATGAGCTGACACATTTGACCTTTATTACGCTTGTCTAAGAAATATATAAATTGACATGAGCAATGAAATTCATAATACTGAAAGACAGACAGAGATATACATTGATCATAATGTGACCTGTCACTGTAATTGGTTAATTTAGTTGCCAAAATATAATACTGCATTATGGGTAAAGATTCACAGTTTTGCTAGTGATCCCTCTGTGTGAACACAATTTCATTCACTTATTTTTAGATCGTAATCATCAATCAAATTTGACATAAATGTTTGATGCTTGACAGGGTTTAACAGAAAGAGACAGTTGATCTGCTGCAGTCTTACCACCAAAGAAGAGGTGACCGTCTACGGTGACAGGAAATGAGTGACTGGCTTGGGCGCTGCCTCCTTCCTCTTTATCCACAGTGATGCTCAGACGACCTCGTCTGGAGTTCAGCTCCACCGAATGCCACTGACCGTCATTCAGAGCGGAACCTACGAGCCAAATAAACATTAACACATGCTTGGCTGAAAAATAGATTTAGTTCTTCTCAAGCGCTCATGGCTGCACCTGAAAAAACACTTCAAGGCTGAAATCAAGCTTAGGCACTCGTGAAGTAATGATCAGATTAGACATCCTATCACACCATGACCTGCCCATTCAGTGTTTCTTACACAGAATTTAGAAGAATATTAGTCAGTCTAAACCCCCAAAAAATATTTGGACAATGTGTATAGATTGGAAGTAGACTTGGTACAAATGGAATAGCAAAAACCATCAGGGGCAGGTTGAGGTCAGACCACTGTGTCATCTGCTTCCTGCATTCTTTGTCTGATTGATCTGAAACAACTAGCAGCAACGCTCTGTCTGCCTTGTGAATCAGTTAGTTGTTAGCAGTTGAGGGAATAAATCAATATCTCATTATCTCCTCTATTTTTCTTATTGACAAAGAGCACACTGCAGCCATCTTCCAGTGTTATTTTACGGCTGCACAACACTTACTTTAGTAAAAAGGATGATACAGTAGATTATAAAGTAAAGACTTCTGGACTAATTTTATTTTTTAGAATGATAACAGAGATTGTGTTTGTTGGTTTAAAACTTATGTATAACGATCCCGGCAATTTTTACTGTTAAACTTGGTATCAGTTGTGACCAGGATGGCCGAGTGGTTAAGGCGTTGGACTTAAGATCCAATGGGCATGAGCCCTCGTGGGTTCGAACCCCACTCCTGGTACATGTTAAGTATTATTGGATTTGACAACTAAACTGACAGCTACTTTAGACATATTATCAATATTGTTTCAGGAACTTTGGGTCCTAATTCTGACGGTAGTTATATAAAAATTGTTATACTGACATGCAAGGAATGCTAAAGAGTCACCTAGAGATTGAGGTGTTGCCCTTAACATCTGTATAAAATACATTTACGACAGGCACACACTGTTCTGACCATGAGCTGTCACAGAAATAAATATTCAAAGCCGATAAAGAATATAATTTCTCCAACTAAGGTTACATTAGTTTGGGTTAAGAAAAATATCCCCTTTCCCAACTAGCACTTCCACTGTTAACTGTAGAGGATATTTGCCGTTTGGAAAAATCTGATGGCCATTTAGAACTTTTTATTCACCTGATTTATGGTCTTTTTTCAAAAGTTTTGTAGTCATCTTACTGTGTTTTTTTTTTTTTTTACGGCTGCACAACACTTACTATGGTAATAAGGATGATACAGTAGATTATAAAGTAAAGGCTTATTTCTAGACTAATTTACATTTTTAGAATGATTACAGAGAGATGTGCTTGTTGGTTTAAAACTCATGTATAACGATCCCGGCCATTCATATTTTATTTTATTCTGTTATACATTGTGTCAAATGTAACCAGGATGGCCGAGTGGTTAAGGCGTTGGACTTAAGATCCAATGGGCATGAGCCCTCGTGGGTTCGAACCCCACTCCTGGTATATGTTAAATATTAATGGATTTGTAGACCATTACTTTGGACATATTAACAGTGTTTAAGGAAGTTTGGGTCAATATGTTAAGTATTAATGGATTTGACAACACACAGTATTGTTATACTGACATGCGAGCAATGCTGAAGTCCAAAGGGTCACCCAGTGATTTAGGTGTTGCCCTTAAAATCTGTACAAATCCCTGTCCTGGTAAGTGATATTTAGGTGATACATACACAACAGGCCCGGCCATTCATATTTTATTTCATTCTGTTATACAACATGTCAAATGGGACCAGGATGGCCGAGTGGTTAAGGCGTTGGACTTAAGATCCAATGGGCATGAGCCCTCGTGGGTTCGAACCCCACTCCTGGTATATATTAAATGTTTGAATTGGATTTGAATACTCAACATATTATCAATAGTGTTTCAGGAAGTTTGGCTCAATATTCTGATGGTAGTTATATTCAAATACACAGTGTTGTTATACCGACATGCGAGCAATGCTAAAGTCAAAAGCGTCACCAAGTGATTTAGGTGTAAAAATCCCTGTCCTGGTAGGCAATTTTTGATAAAGCATTTACAACAGGCACACACTGTTCTGACCATGAAGTGGGACAGAAAAAAACATTCAAAGCTGATAAGGAATATCACTACCCCAACTAAGGTTCCATTAGTTTGGGTAAATAAAAATATCCCCTTTCCCAACTAGCCCTTCCACTGTTAACTGTAGAGGATATTTGCCATTTAGTAAAATCTGATGGCCATTTAAAACTTTTTATTCACCCGATTTATGGTTTCTTTAAAAAGTTTCGCAGTCATCTTACAGTGTTTTCTTCAGCTGCACAACACTTACTTTGGTTATAAATATGATACAGTAGATTATAAAGTAAAGGCTTCGGGACTAATTTACATTTTTAGAATGATTACAGAGAGATGTGCTTGTTGGTTTAAAACTCATGTATAACGAGCCCTCCCATTCATATTTTATTTTATTCTGTTATACATTGTGCTAAATGTGACCAGGATGGCCGAGTGGTTAAGGCGTTGGACTTAAGATCCAATGGGCATGAGCCCTCGTGGGTTCGAACCCCACTCCTGGTATATGTTAAGTATTTGATTTGATGTCTCAACTGACAGTTACTTTGGATGAAAGTTTGGGTTAATATTCTGATGGTAGTTATATTCAAATTAACACACAGTCTTTGTTGTTATACTGGAATGCTGAAGACAAAAGGTTCACCAAGTGATTTAGGCATTGCCCTCAAAATCTTTGTGGGTACAAATCCCTGTCCTGGTAGGTGATCCATTTACAACAAGCACACATCATCTATACCTGTTCTGACCATGGAATAGGACAGAAAAAATAATTCAAAGCCGATAAGGAATATCATTACTCCAACTAAGGTTACATTAGTTTGGGTTTAGAAAAATATCTCATTTTTGTAGAGGATATTTGGATTTGTAAAAATCTGATGGCCATTTAAAACTTTTTATTCACCTGATTTATGGTTTCTTTTCAAAAGTTTCGCAGTCATCTTACAGTGTTTTCTTCAGCTGCACAACACTTACTTTGGTTATAAATATGATACAGTAGATTATAAAGTAAAGGCTTCTGGACTAATTTAAATTTTTAGAATTATTACAGAGAGATGTGCTTGTTGGTTTAAAACTCATGTATAACGAGCCCTCCCATTCATATTTTATTTTATTCTGTTATACATTGTGTCAAATGTGACCAGGATGGCCGAGTGGTTAAGGCGTTGGACTTAAGATCCAATGGGCATGAGCCCTCGTGGGTTCGAACCCCACTCCTGGTATATGTTAAATATTAATGGATTTGTGGACAGTTACTTTGGACATATTAACAGTGTTTAAGGAAGTTTGGGTCAATATGTTAAGTGTTAATGGATTTGACAACACACAGTATTGTTATACTGACATGCGAGCAATGCTGAAGTCCAAAGGGTCACCCAGTGATTTAGGTGTTGCCCTTAAAATCTGTACAAATCCCTGTCCTGGTAAGTGATTTTTAGGTGATACATACACAACAGGCCCGGCCATTCATATTTTATTTCATTCTGTTATACAACATGTCAAATGTGACCAGGATGGCCGAGTGGTTAAGGCGTTGGACTTAAGATCCAATGGGCATGAGCCCTCGTGGGTTCGAACCCCACTCCTGGTATATGTTAACTACCATTGGGTTTGAATACTCAACTACTGTGGACATCAATAGTGTTTCAGGAATTTTGGGTCAATAATCTGATGGTAGTTATATTCAAAACACAGTGTTGTTATACTGACACGCAAGGACTGCTAAAGTCCAAAAGTGTCACCAAGTCATTAGGCGTACAAATCCCTGTCCTCGTAGGTGATTTTTGATGAAGCATTTACAACAGGCACCACGTCATTTATACCTGTTCTGATCATGAAATGGGACAGAAAAAAATATTCAACTAAAAAAAGTGTATATGTTAAGAAAAATATACACTTTTTATTCACCTGATTTATGGTTTCTTTAAAAAGTTTCAGACTTGTCTCACTCATATATTGGTTGACACAGTATGTTCTCAATATCCATATAAGACTAACCACTAACTTGGACCTAAAGGTGTACGGTTACCTGCACTGAGCTCCAGCAGCGCTCTGCCGGCTTTATGGATCTGTATCCGGAGTCTGGCCTCGCTCAGGTACAGCCAGACCACGCCCCCTTCCTGAGGCAGGTCAAAGGTGAGCAGAAGCCCCGCCTTGTTCCACGTCCTGAACTCAAACCCAACGGACAAACCCCCAGACGAGGACGCAGTCGCCCCCGGCAACTGGAGGAAGCTCTGGGGGCCGGGGAACGTCACGGCGACGGAAACCGACTCAGCACAAGAAAAGGTCACATTGCCCTGTGGTGGGACAGAAAAAACAGAAAAGAAAATGATTACAAGAGAGATTAAACAACATTAAACATGAATATTAATCAGCTGCAGAGGGCGTGCCGATGCGACCTCGTGTCACTTGATCTCATCAGCAAGTCACCTTAAGAGGACATCGGTATTTCCATACTGATAACATCAAGGCTTAGAATAAGATTAGGAGAGCAAACTGAGCATACCAAAGTCACCTAGCATGGGGGTAAAAAGATAAAGAAAGAAAATAAAATAACATACAGTAGCATACAGTAAGCCCGGTACTACAATATCTTGACATCTCTGTTACAGCCCATTGTTTTGAGTAGTGGTAATGACACCAGGTCCATTGCAAACACTGCAGCAGTTATATATTACAGTCCCAGCTCTCTGCCGGGAATATCAGCCTGCTATCTTAATAATGCTCCGGAAACACAGATGACATCCAAAAGCCCTTTGTGGTGCAGTTAAAGTGACGTACAATAACTCAAGTTGGGAGTGGGCTTTGCTACTGCACAACAAAGTGTATAAGATAACTTAAATATCCTCAAAAGGCTACAGCACTGACACACTCGGATGCTCTTTGTGTTAATGCCCCCTCACAGAGCTGTATGAAGCACCATTTAGTCTCTGTTTTAAATTGGATCATAACTTTGCGGCTAGCACCTTAAGAGCTACAGAGCCAACGTTAAATTGTCTCTATTAGATCTTTAGCCGTGCATGGGAAATCTCTGAACCTCTTTACCAAGAATTCATGTTTTTGTTTTTTCCTTTTCTGCTGCCTGGGACTTTACTGTAATGAGAGAACATGTATTACTCCCTGTAGAAACGCTTCACAGCCTCTCCCTGATGAGCCTTCTCCACTCATCGAGAATGTAGAGACATCTGAAGGTCCTAATGGCCAAGATGAGGAGGCATTAGTGGGAATCTAACCACTGTCTACAGTCTTTTGTCTTGGCTTCATTAACCAGTTCAGCAGCTTGTTTATACCATTTAGCAGCAGCAGCCAGATAATGCCAGAGATTGAATCCCAGTGGAGACAAAGGAAATCTGACACAGAGGGAATGAATCCACACAAGATTGACCAGTGAAAAAGACAACTGAAACAAACAACTGTGTTACTTAAAACAAAATAAAACATGACCCACAACACTACATCACTATGAACATGCTTGTCTTTTGGTTATGTATGCACTGTGTTAAATTCTTCATAAAAAAGTCACAAAAAACTCCAAGTAGAATGTTTTATTTCTTTTGTTTTATTTATCTTTTGGTATCAGAGGTTGTAGTCCAGTGATTGATGCTGTACCGTCTCAGAAAAAAAAGAGCACAGAGTGAACTAACTGCAGGTGGTAATGCTTAGCTAGATTAACTCACCATTACTGTGACTTTGAGATCTTTGTGTTTAGCTAACTCTATCAGGTTGAGGCCGTTGTACAGCAGGTTTTCCAGGCAGCCGTGAAAGTTCCTCTTGAAGACGACTGGTTTATTAGAGCCTCGGCTCTGGACTGTCCCTACACTCAGCTGTGAGGGGACAAAAAAGATACACACAGAGGGTTGTATGAACATTAGATAATATAAATACAACATACACTGTATCTGGGTCAGAGGTAATTTTGAACATTCAGTGGTTGTACAGTTTTCGGGTAAAAAAGTGCTGGTGTATTTTGGTTACAATAATGTCTTAAATCCTGTTTTGTCATCCCACCTGCTCGATGTCCCAGCTGTTGAACTCTGCAGGGATTTGAATCCTCTGCATGTGTTTGTCCACAGTGAGGTTGAGGTGAGAGCTGCGCCGCTCCAATGCTAAATGGTGCCAATGCTGATCATCCAACAGGCTGCCGAGGGAAGCCAGCCGCCGGGGTTCAGAGGAAGGAGTACCTGGAAGGAGAAGAGGTGCAGAGAGTAGTGAGGGGACAAGAGAGAGTATATGAAGATTATTTTCAATTATCTGACCTGGTGCAAAGAGAAGTTAACACCAGGGCCAATACAATCTTCTTTATTGTGATGAATATTTTAATTTTCTCAATATCCCACAGAGAGGGGCACATCGAGGTCAGCCTGTCTCATTTTATTAGGGACTTCAAGATATCAGCATATTTGAGAGCCAAGGCCAAATATGTTATAATGCAAAATCTGAAAAACTGCAGCGTAAACATCGTGAGACATTATTAATGATAGATGAGCACCAGCAGCTCCACATTAGTGGATCCATTTCTGCATCCCTTAAAGCGCTGGGAGAGAAACGTTGGGTTTCTGCTGAAAGACGGAATTGCAGAAAGAGCTGAAAACAGTCAGCCATTAAAAATGTATTAGATATTCTTTAGGGAGAGATGACTCCAACTTCAAAGAGAGAGACAGAGACAGTTTGAAGATGATGGACAAATGTATTTCTGATAATGCAGACTATTATGGGAGAGGGTTTATTTGTCTGAGAAAAACAACTTCATCCAGAGAGAGAAAGTTAGGATGCAGACCTCATGATACGTCTGCCCTGGCAACATATTTATTGTGATTAGTTACAGTCGGGACGAGTGAAGAGAGACAGTGAGATCAATATGAGAGGAAGGATGGGAAAGAATCCGATGATGTTGGAGGTACGGAAGAGAGAAGACATTATGATCGAGGGCTTCATAGAATGCATGATTTGATTACTGGCTGAAAGACTGGAAGAAGAAAGCAGAAATCAATACGAGAACAAATAGAAAATGAATTGATGTTAATATACAGAGCCCCCTCCTTCCTTTTCTTTATGTCTTAATTTTCCTCTTTGGTTTAACCTTTTTTTTCAGTATCGAGGTCTTAATGTTGAAAAAAAACATGTCATATCTTTTGTTAAGAAGTGACAGCAATACTTCCACATGTATGTTTCTTGACAGGGCAGTCAGTAGTGTTATTGTTATGGGCCAACAGGGAAAACCAGTGGTGTCCTTTGTGTACCGCCAGTAAGTCCTTGAGCAAGATTATTATATGAATTGTGATGCGGGTCACCAGAAATCAATAGGTCACTTCCTGAGGGGAGCATGAACGTGTGCAGGAAAGATTAACAAGCTACGGGTCAGCAGATGTGAAAAATTCAGTGTGAGAGTGGCACAGAAGAGAGATCGTGGGGTCTCAAAAAAAAAAAATAAGATGAATAAATAAAAGTATCTTTGGTGCATGGATGTGAATTAATAAATTTCATGGAGCTAGTATGTTAGACCTATTAACTCCTTGGTATTCGGTGTAAATCAGATTTGCGGTTGCAAATCTGGCTGTATGTTGAAATACCCATAATACCATACTATTTAGTATGCAAGGATAAGATTTAGCATGTCCCAATACATAGTATGTCAAATGTAGTATGCCAAAAATACCAGAATGTTCTACATCAGGATATATGAGCGAGAGGGTCAAAGTTCAAGGTGCCATGAGGAAGTAGTATGTCCGAATTGAACGCGTACTGCATGTAATAGTGTGTACTGCAGTATGTACTGAAAGTAAAAAGAAAAAGTGTGTTTTGGCACGCAGCTACGGTGTTTTTGACTGAACGAGGAAGTCTTTTAACGTCCACTGACTTTTCTTTGGCCTCTTGTTGGATAAGATCTGGCTCTCTCACTATGTGCTGCAGGTCTGCCACGCCCCCCTCTCTGAGCGTCTGATTGCTCATTCCATCGTCAGTGGAGCTGTATTTTTTTTTAAATGCCACTGAGCTGTTTGTTGGGCTGGTGCTGCTGTTGAGTTTGTAACTGGTGAAACTCTGTCTTGATAGCACCTTACATCTCTGTTAAACCTTTGTTTATCTTCGTTACTTGATGACTTTAAGGAAACCACGCAGGGGACCTCTGCTATTTATTTTAGTTGTTAGAAACCCGTCTAGAACAAAAAAAACGCACACTGTCTTCTTCACTTGCATATAGATATATTTAATTACAACGTTTCGGTACACAGGCCTTCATCAGGGTTTTTTCGTCCTACTGGTGTGCAAACGTTTTGCTCTTTTTTTAGTAACCCCAGTCTACCAAATCAAACAAATAGATGACACTAAGGTGTAATCAGCTCCTAACTGAGTGTCCATGTAGTGTTTTTTTCAATTGTTCCCAATGAGGAGAGAGCGTATATGCTCCGAGCATTTTTAAAAGAAAAAATGTAAAAACGCTGAGGCGCTGAGTCGTTTTTGGAAAGATGCCCTAAGTTATTTTAGATTTTTTAGTTTAGTTTAGTGTGGACTTTTGTTTCATTATTGACTTGGACCCTTATGCCTTTTTTTCTTCCGTTTCTGCAATATTAGCTGGATTCCCTTTTCATACATGCCATTCATTGTGAGCTTACACTCAAAGTGCTTCAGCAGCCTTTTCTTGTTGTTTTCGCCCCGTTTTTTCGCAAAGTTTGGAAAAACTTCTTATGTTACTTCTTTTGTTCCGCTTGACATAAAGTCATGGTTGTAACACTGCTGCCGAAGAAGAGCGAATATGCTCATCAAAATCTTCAGACAAATAACAGATTGAAAAACTGCTAATGAATGCATCATTATTTTATTAATATTGAGGAGGGACAGGGTGCATGTTTTCGCCTTATTCTTTGCAGCCTCTGCCAAACACTTTCTGTTTTAAGAATCCTGTCTGCAATTTCATTAAATCTATTCACACTCGAGCTGCTGTCACTGTAATCAACTCCAAACATAATTTTCAGACACAGTTTGGGAAAGCAAATATTTCAGATAGCACGCTGACTCGCTGGCTTGCTGACTTTTTATATGCGCTTGAATCAAACAAGGCCTCACAGATAACATCATGCACTGAAGCAGGACCCATCAACCCCTCAGCATGTTTGTATCCTAAAATTACCTCAGTAACAGGAAAGGACTGATTTATGAGCCAACACAGATACAATTTACCACACTGACATGTTGATGAACATAAAGCAGAAGGGAATGGTTTTGCTTAGCAGATATGAATCTAATTAAACCATGTTTATTCAAGCTGTAAAACATCTAGCAAATGGACTGACATTTACATTAGATGTGTCCTATTTCATGTATTCAAATATGTCAAAATCGAAGACAAACACAATAAATATCAAAATCACCACATTCAAAAGTACTGCAGCTAATGACATGACAACTCACATGTCCCTCGTTTGGTTGCACCTTAAATATAAGCTAATTCTAATTGGGAAGAAAATGAAAGGAATACTTTTAAGAAATTAGCTTTTTTTTAATTGTACTTGTTGTTTATTTTAAGTTTAATATTTTTCTGTAAATCTGCAGCGCACCTGTTATGTTTTAGTGCCTTGGAGGCTCGATACTGAACTCAATCAGACCAAATTCCAATTAACGAAAAAACAACAACTACTAATTCCACCATCAAGTTTTTAAACTATACTTGTTTTGTACCAGGACAAAGTTGCTGTTTCAGTGAAGGGCTGTTACTCAGTGTTGCCTCATTAATCCAACTGCTCCAGGCGGTCCAGACCTGGAGGTGTTAGTTTTAACAGAGCAGAGCTGGCCGTGCATGAGCTCAGGTTCAATGCACACAGCAGATGACCTGAATTACACAATGTGTAACCTATAAGCCTTTTGTAGAGAGGAAGAGAGAGAGAGGGAGAAAGGCAGAGACAGAAATAATGAGACAGAATGATGAAGTGCATCCAACTAAGCAAAAAAAAAAAGAGCCAAGAAAGGCTTGAGAGCTGCAACAGTGAAAAAAAGCAAGAAAACATGGGGAGATATATGAAGCAGGAAGAGCTGAAACAATGGCTTATTGTGATGCTGAACACATAGAGGAATGGATGATCTATAGAGACAAACAACAGTAATTAGGAAGGGGAGGACGAGAGCGAAATGAATGATGTAGATATCTCAACCACAATCTAATATGTAATCAAAGTTTGACCAATTATTATCCAAATACACACCTCCTGGTATTGATTCTTCTTCTCTGCTCTGTTTTTTTCCTGCAACCTTACAAACCATCCTGTCCACTTCCTCCTGCCCTGCACTAACTCCTTTTCCATCCCATGACAAACCAAGTCTTTATTTCCTAATCACTGTGTTCCAAATCTTTTCCTGGGTTTGACCTTTGTCTGTTTCCCGATTCAAGTGGCTACTGCTAATCATAATTGCTGGCATACATTTCTGTGTACACACCCTCAAGCACAAGACAGGTAATCTGAAATAACTAAACCCCTAATATCATTAGAACGTGTATTTTTCTATTTCCCTGTGTCATTAATACGACAAATGAGATATCCTTAACGTGTTGCCATATGTGGCATTATAAAACTCAGTCATAGAGTTAAAGAGAACTTGGAAACAAATAAAGAAATGGATGGATGGAGGAAAGGCAAGGATTTAGGGATGAGATAACTTGTGGAACGGAACAGATTGCCGAAGAGAAATATGAGGAAATGGGTGAATGACTGTTAAGGGAGATGTAAAATGCAAAACGAAAAGGTAAAGGAGGCAAAGAGAAGGAAAGAATGGAGGGAGGTAGAGAGAGATGAAGTGGGGGAGGGGAGGGTATGAATGGATGGAGAAAGTTTTTCAGCAATCAGCTGGGGTTCCTGATGAGAGGTGAGCCATATGGTGATGATTCAGCATGGCTGCCTCACAACCTCTGGTTTAACCCTGTTTATACACACACACACACACACACACACACACACACACACACACACACACACACACACACACACACACACACACACACACACACACACACACACACACACACACACACACACACACACACACTCACCTCCCTATGTAAAGCCTGTAAGCGATGCATCACGTCTTGCAGAGTCGGCCCTAACACATGCTACAGTGAACGGGTACCATCCATCACGTCTGCAACTAGACTGAGATGCAGCAGCAGAGCGTGGGCCAAATTTTAACCAATCAGGCGGCAGCGTGCGTTTCGTCCATCTCAGCCAACCACAACCAATCTAAAGTTATCTCAGAGGGCTTTATATTGTCCTGCACCTTTTTATACAGATATTCAGTAACAATACATCCACGAAGTGACTCACAAATAACATTTCAAGCAAAAAAATGTGTTCTTCCTGATCAAATTAATTTAAAAGTTGAGTGGATATGTCAATAATACAAGTCATCTTTGGTCATGCTATCCTTCTGCAGATAAACGTAATGTTTATACAGCTTTTTGACTACTCCAATGTAGTAAATATCAGTATGAATAGATGTCAGTATCTGTCACTAGATACCAGTATATTGTGCTGTACCTTGTCTGAGCAGCAGCAGTAGCTTTCCTCTCTCCAACTCCAGACTGAGGCCGAGTCCTCCCTCTCCCTCTGCGTGCAGCAGTGTCCCAGAATTCCTCAGGGTTTTAAACTTCAGAGAGACGACCTCTCTGGACGTCCCCTGTGGCCCGGGGCTCAACCTGTACGCCAGACTGCTGCTGCTGCCGCCGTCCAAACTCACAACATCAGAGGCTGAGAGACAAAAAGAGATACAACGGTCAGGAAATGATCATTGTCAGTGTGCAACATTGTACTCTAAATTAGCAACAAATACCTTAAACTAATTCCAGGACCTTAAACCAACACATTAAAGTACCTTTGCTCTAGTTTAGGGATTTGGGCAAAGCTGTGGTGCTGCATTGTGGATAATAGAGTTTTAACAGAACTACAAAGTCAGAAAAGCAAATGACTGTAACTATGTTTGAGCAAACATGTACATATTTATTAATAAAGACTCTTTTCAAAGAAGAATGACTGCATCGTGGTTCTACGCCCAAAACCAGCCAGTCAAGTTGCAAGTTTACATCCATGTTTGTTCAAAATATCATCACATCATTATTTATCCTATTAGACATTTGTTTCACAGTGACCTTTGACCTCCAAATATGATCAGTTCATCCAGTCAAGTCAAAGTGGACGTTTGCGCCAAATACAGGTACTTGTGTCATGCATTTAGCCTGTTGAAATATATGTTTGACCAATGAAATTCTTTGTTTAACCTGATGTAATGGAAAGATATCGGTAATTCTGCATGATAATTAGCCATGTGCTCCTGTTTGCTGCGTGGAGAGTTAGTATTTTTGCAGCAATAGGTCTTTGGAACAATGGACGTTTGTTTCAGGGGTAACAGGGCCGCTCTGGTCCTACAGGACATTTTTCCGACTATTGGTGTCTTGGAATAATGTACCTTCGGAGCAATGGGCAGTTTACATCTTAACACCCATGTTCTTTAAACATCTACAACAGCTAACGTTAGCATTAGCATCAAATTAGGGGTCTCATTAGTTTGTGTATTGTGTAGTAGGTATTAGCCCTTTAGACTTAATAAGTCTGGACAAGTTATTGTTGTGTTCACACTGACGCTATTACAAAGAAAGTCATCAGGCCTCATTAAAGACAATGGAACATATTCACATTAGAACCGGTGTGCATAGTTGTAATGAAGAACATTTGCATTCCTATTTTCCACATTCCCATTGCATATTGTATTACATTTTGCAGTGCACTGATAAAAAACAGCTTTTTTCTTGACAAAATGAAGATTTATGAAACTGTCCAGTATTTTGAAAAAAAAACACAACTTATTCAGACAGAGCAGGTTAGGTGTTGGGTCTGAGTTGTATTGGTGAGATAGACCGCCCTAACGTGACCCCATATCTGTCCATTATTATGAAAACCCCGAGTTCAGTCCAGGGAAAAGGAAAAGACTTACTGTAAGGACACCCGTAGGTCTCCAGCCGGAGTCCGATCCTCCCGCTGGGGTTCCAGTCCAGAGGAATGAGGCGGAGGAAGCGAGCGATGGCCGGCTGCTGCAGTTTGTACTGAACCACACTGTCTGCATTACTGTTACCTGGAAAAGACTGAAATTACAAACACATTAAATCAAAAACACCCCCAAAAAAGTTTCATTTATTTCTCTATTTATATGTTTGTTACTTTGCGGAATTACATTGAACACTGAAATCAGGTTTTCATCCAAATATAACACAAATTTAACGACATAAACACATTCAACATTAGGCATAACTTCTCATAAGATATCATATGAACCATGTTTGAGTTTACTTGTTGATGGACTTACAGTGTGGAAATACTTTGTCTTTATAATCAAAGTACTTTTTTTAATTTGATATTGTTTCATAATGAACAAGTCTGGAATATAAATTGTGAACTGATGGGATGAATGCCTTCTCTCATCTGGATATCCATCCGAATTACTCCTCTCCCTTGAAGTTGACATGCAGGTTAACTAGCTCCCCCACTGCTTATTAATTCCTCTGAAATCACGAGAGAGTGAAGTCTTCAGACGTCGCGTAACTTTAAATAGTCTTATAATGTATCTTTTGATGTTTTGATCCCAAGTATCAGAAATGTTTGGTTCCTTTTAGCTGAAAGAACAAATATTTGTTTGCTGTGTGTGTGATTATACTTCTGTGTATGTCGTTGATTGGACTCATGGGAAGGAAGTCTATTCACACAGTGCTGTTTCTGTGTTCACATTTGTTAATGACCAGTCATACTGTTTAATATATAGTGTATTCACACAACAGGTGGGGTTGGAAGTTGCTTATGAGTTACTCAATGGAAAGGAAAATGTGTTAACAATGGCAGGTGAGAAATTCTTGTTTTCTCCTGTTGATAATGAGCATCTTATCCTTCCCTTACGGAGGCCAGCGGCTCCTTTATTTTAAAGTTTGTCCAATTTACATACTTTTTTTTTTACAACAAAAAACATGACAAAAGTGAGATTTACATCCCCCTCAAAGTAAAAAAGAGAAATTCCCCTCTGCTGGTCTTCAGCTTCTTCGATAAAAGCAGATCAACGTTCTCCTCTGACTGACTGTAAGCGCGACAGACTAATGCACAGAAGTTGGGAAACACTTTGAAATGTGCCGGGGCTTGTGCTCAGTTTATGCAGAGTGTCAGATCAACATGTCTTTAAGCTGTGAGAAGTCGTCCTCTGCTCTCTCAGAGACGACCCTCAGTGCTGAGATTAGCCCGGTTCCTTCCATGTGGGGAAATTGCCTCGGCTCTGCTTCTAATCAAAAGCTCTTCTCTGCACCGCTGCAACAAACGAGGGTTTACCCGGGATTAATGTCCATTCTCACAGTGTGTTAATGAAACACGTGTCCATGTTTGTTGTGTACGGCTCACAGGGAGCATGCAGGATGCATCACTGTTTCTGCTTTTTCCACAAATCAAACTACTTAATATTCGTGTGGCTGCATGCTGAACCGTGCACCATCCCCACAATGGGACAAATACAAGTCTGACAAGACAACGGTGCGACGTTAAACCACAGAAGAAGAGTTCTGTGTCTACCAGGAGGTGGGAGGTGATGCCTCGCTGCCTCTGCTGTCCATCTGACTGATTTCTTCATTAATCAGCTTTACAGAGCAGAGCTGCCTTTCTGACATTACAGTTTATAGTTGCAGTACATCCTTATTACATGCTCTTTTGCTGCAACTCTTGACAATGTCCCATTTGTGATTAAAAATTAATAGTAGATTTTTATTTAACCCAAAGACTGCAGCAGGTCAGCTAGCTGAAGCTAAATGACAATTCCTTTGACTTGAATTTGACACTAAACTAGAACAAAATGACAAAGGAATTTACACTAACTTCCACTTCCATAGACTTTCTGTTTTGAATAGACCTTATAGGAATTTGCAGCCAGGACGTAAGCAGGTCACTGGCCAAAGCGATGAGGCGGTGCATAAATAACTGTGTCAGGCTCAAAGGACAAATGTGACATTTACGATGTCGCAAGTTTTAATTGTTCTTTCATGTCAGCTAGCATTGTTCATGTTTTACGCTGTCCGGAGACGAAGACAATAATCCTCACGTTATGGGAATATCCTAAATCCCTTTTTTTTCAACAAAGGCAAAAAGCACCGCAACAGAACATAAAACCTTTTTTTTTTTTTTTTTTTTTGCAATTGTTTTATGGAATTTTGCAGTTTCCATACAGCAACTTCAAAATGGACATAGAAAGATGTGAACATAGAAATACGTGAGCTGAAACCACTCTAAGTAATCCTATCTGTTGTCATGAGTTATTGTCATTCTTGGAAAAAAATTGTAAAAAGTGAGATTGAACATGTGCTCAAAAGCAGTGGAATTTTTCCTCATTGATTTCAGTATCTGGCCTCGCATCAGGCTGCAACGCATCGTCTCAGCCAGGAAAGTGACGCCCAGCTGCCTCTCTGTCTCGCTCTCTGTCCGTCAACGGCAGCTTAAGTGTTTTGGCAACAGGTCTGCACGGTCAGCAGAGCTCTTTCATCGGTTCATCCATTATTAATGAAGAGTCAAAGGCTGCTGATGACTGTGATTATCTCCTCAGGATGGACTGATCCCTGCAGACCAGCCCTGCTAAACACCATATCCTCCGTAAATATGACTGTGGTAGAGCAGGCATATTAATTGTAATGAACCGGAGAGTGGGGTTCATTTTAACAGCTATTACCTGATAATGTGCCCACAGTACTGTTTTTGCACCTTGTGAGAGTACTTAAGGTGGTACTGTCTAAAACCATTAAAAAATAAATAGACTTTAACTGTCCTCTGTTTGGCCCTATCCATGTTGTCCTGTCAAGGGGAAACATCCAAGGCAAAAAAAACACATTGTTCTTCATACATATAGATTTAAGATTTTGGGCTATTTTGCTTGTTTTAGCTTTTTTGAGTGTCTTTGGGTGTGTTTCTTTGAGAAAAGTGGAAATAAAACACCCAACACACATATTTAGGTTTTTATTTCACTACTTTGTCTATTTACATCTGTAGATTTCTTCTAAATTCAACAAAAGTAAGCATTAGATAATACCTCCTGTGCATATTTAATCATAATATTTCAGAAAACTCACTCCGAACAAGCACGCTTTGAACGGGACACTGCACCAAAATAAATGTTAACCATGGATACCTATAGTTTCTTCCTGCCAGTGCGACTTGTTAAATAAGTATCAGAAAGACGTCTAAGTGAAGAAGAAACACCATATAATGGACTCACCCCTATACTGTCCTCCTGTCTGTACTGCTTCCAGTTGTGTCCCGTGTCGCTGAACATCAGCAGGTACGACGTCAGCCAATCAGAGCTGCCGTAGCGGCCCTGAGTGGCGACGGCGGTGATCTTGGTCCGCTCGCCGAGGTCGACCTCCAGCCACTGATACCTGTCTGAGGTGAGAGGGGACCAACCTCCGGCTCCTGCAGGGAACAAGATTGATACCTTACATTTCGGTCTACGAGTCATAGGTATATGTGCGTTGACCTTTAAGTCTTAACTCACGACACATCCTAAATAAGCAAATGATTGTGCCATAATTGTTTTTAGCTTGTTGTGTTGGAATATATGATTGGTTTCATTCCAAGATACTGCAGGATTTTTTTTAATGTAGAAAATTTAATTTAAAAGATTGAATGCGTCAGAATGATGCTGTATTACTCAGAGCGTGTCCCTATCTATTTTAGACACAGTGCATGTTTTGAATTGTATGAGTCCATTTGTTTTCATACATCACAAGAAGACATTCATCAGAATGAAAGCCTCTATAAATTTTGTTCAATTTTCCAATTTCCAAACCTGCCGCCTCCGCAGCTTTTCATGCTGGTTTGACATTTGTCTTAAGAATGATATATTTATTTTTTTAAGGTGACAACAAAATGCTTTTAAGCAGGCGGTCTGGACGACAGACTTTCTTACTTTTTCCACCCACTTTCTCAACACACAAAGGCACCATTATGCATGACCTATTCATTTTACAACAAAGGGTTGCATATCAAATAGTTAGTTGTCGTAATATGGCCTACAGCAATTTACACATTGCAGGAGGCACAATATTTGTTGCAGGCAAAATGTGTGTCAAAGTACCCTTTTAAATTAAACATTGTCATGCTGCAGAGATCTTGGCCTACATATCACATCATTTTCTACAGACTTAAGAAAACCTATTTGTTTGGTACAGATCCACACAAAAATCACACAATAATCATTTTAATATGTTAATAATTATTATACAATAATGATTCAAGAATTATCATTACCATTAATATTGCAATTGCAATATCCAATCAAAATAGTAGCAATTAGGCCTTTTAACAAGATTGCCCTACTATTCTGGGACAAACATATATTACATAACATTTCGTTCTACAATCAACAGTTGAAATGATGAAGGCACTTGCAAGGTAGTACAAAATGTAAACCATACTTTGGTGTTTCATTTTTTACCCTTTTACTTAAGATTTCATTAAACTTGTTTTTTTTTCTTTTTACAAGAAGTACCAAAACACTGGCAACAAGGAAGATCTTGGGTAGATAATAATGAGAATAAATAGCTGATACAGCTCACTGCTGAGCATAGTGAAATTACAGGACAATTAAATTGCCATCTCACGGTGGCTAGAGGAAGTCACAGGATCACCAGAGCCCATGCAAATTCATCCTTCAGGGATATTTCATGGCAATCCATGAGTAGTTAAAGAGAAATTTCAGTCTGGATCAAAGTGTGGGACCAACTTTGCCATCCATGGTGCCACTCTGCTAACGTTAAAAAAAAACTTTACACAAGATCCATTTTCTGGTTTCTTCTTTGACCTCATCTCTGAGCTTTTTTACTGGAATTAGTTCATGACAGCCAACTTTACTGCTATCATTCTTGTGTATTGCATTTCCGAAACAAAACACCATCAATATGGGGTTGAGGTGCCATGCATTGATCGGTTGCGCAGAATGCAAGACCATTAGCGTCCTTCCCCAAATATAGCATTGCTAAGAGGCTGTGGCGTGATCTATTGATTAGTTGTACAGATTGCTTGCAGTTCTGCATCCTTTGCTATATAGAATATCAACAATAGGAGGCTGTGGTGCCAGGCATTGATTCGTTTTACAGTACCCTTGCAGGTCTGCATCCTTTCCCGTATTAAATATCACAAACAAAGAGCAGTGCTGTAACAAATTGATCATTTGTATTTTAATTTAAAAGGTTGAAAGAACTGAAAAGATGGTTTGATGAAAGAAAGAATGATACATATTTAAAATGTGTAGTTTTTTTAATAAGCTTGCAGCATTTCCAGTGTATAGTGTTGCCTAGTTGATCATTACCCCAAACACTTTCAATAAAGGCTGTGGTTATTGATTAGTTGTATCCAAGCTCATTAAATTTGTATTGTTTTTTTCAGACACAGTCAACTGACAAGAGAAAGGAGACAAAATGTGTGTGTGTGTGTGTGTGTGTGTGTGTGTGTGTGTGTGTGTGTGTGTGTGTGTGTGTGTGTGTGTGTGTGTGTGTGTGTGTGTGTGTGTGTGAATATATGCCTGTGAACTTGTAGCTTAGCTTTATTGTGAGAAATTATTTGGAAAGTGAGGACATTGGGACAGACCTTCAAAGAACGGTTTGAGGGTTGAAACTTGGTTTTAAGGTTCAGGTTTGAATTGGGTTTAGTGGTTTAGGGTTTGGGTGAGGCATGGTGGTGATGGTTAAGGTCAGGGTAAGGGGCTAGGGAATGCATTATATCATTGAGTGTCCTCACAAAGATACAAGGGTGTGTGTCCGTGTGAGTGCGTGTTGGAAAGTGCTTTGTCAGGCCAAAGCGATGCCTCAGAGCTCCAACGCCAGATGGACGATTCTGAAGGAAGAGCGTCCCACTGAGCACACAGCACACAAATAAAGAGAGCACAGCACAATCATGAACAACCATTAATTCAGAGGAGGAGTGAGACATTAACACACACACACACACACACACACACAAACAATGGGAGTCAATGAGCTCTTGGAAAGCAATAAAAGAACAACAGACAAACAAACAATGTAAATGTCGCTTGTCATCATGTTAGCGTGCTGTTGTCTGCTTGTTGTTGCAGCAGCAGGAAGCTAACATTTTAAAACAAAGCAACCAACAGAATTTATCCCAAGCCTCCAGGGGACAGCACTGAGCTATTAGATTTTTGAAAGAGGAGCTGGAGGCAATGTGATGCCCGAGAGCCTAAAGAGTCTTTCTGCCACACAAATCCATCACAAAGGAGTAGAATGTAAGTCATACTTTGTGTTATTTGTGGGAGTACTGTATGCACCGAAAAAGATTAACTCAGAGATTGAGAGTTTCACCTTCACGCTCAACTTCCTCTTTACCACTGTTTTCAAGTACAATGCCTCTATCAGTACTGATCCTGAACCAATCTGCCTGTTAATCTCACACTCAATTTTACCCTACGTAGTCCCCAAAGTATTTCAACTCCCTCGTGTGAGGCTGCTTATCACTCCCAACCTGAAGGTGGCGATCCGCAATCTTTCTAGCAGAGTACTATAGGGTCGTCTATACTGATTCAGGTTTGGCACCAGACAACCCGATGAAAGTCCCAGTCTGATGGAAGCCAACAAAATAACATATTGCTGCATAAATTGAGAGTAAAGAATACAGCCCTTACCCCTTTTATACAAGCACAGGATGGCTCTTAATTACTGACCCCGAGCACCCATAACTCTCACAGTAACTGTCACAAAATATTCAGAAAGACTTAAGCCTCCTCCAAGGTTTTTGACAAACTGGGCAAACTTCCATGACCCCCGCAGTGTGAAGAGTTGCTCAAACGTAGCGCGACCAGGACAGAATTTGCATTTGTCCTCCTGAATCTGACATTGTCAATCCACGAGAGGCCTCCTATCCAGCACCCTGGCACTGCTCAGATTTCCCAGGACACTGAGGAGTGTCAGGCCTGCAGTTGGTACGCCTTTAGTGTGTACAGTCGGCGCGGTCACAGATCTTGAGGCCGTCCGCACAGGGGTCCGTGCAAACCATTGCCAACTTGTGCAAATAATTATATTTTCGTCATTCCAACAACTGGACCTTCAGAGACTCAGAGCTTTCAGAGATACCCACAAAACAAATCCCATGGAACTGCAACGCCGCTGCTTCAAATCCACAACAATTGCTTCAGTTTGTTGTTCAGTATGTTTCCTGAGGCTCATTTCTCTTACATGTCTAACGAAGACAAAATGCCAAAGAAGCAAACGAAATACCTACAATTCAAGAAGGATAGGTTTAGAGGTGGTTTCCGTGTAAAATATTTGGTCCACTACATCTTAGCTACAGGAATTTTAGTCATAGCAAAAGGTCAGTTTTGACGGAAAAGCTCCTGTGGTAAATGTTCTGGAGATCGATATTTTGTTCGGTATTTTCATTATGACTAAATCCATCCATTGCACATTATTTACGTGCTGAATTGATAGTAACAAATTACTACCAACTTTGAAAGTGAATAGTGGGACTGAGTCTCGGTATTCCCTCACCTTTTCTCTGAACAATGTGTGGTGGCAACAGAGGAGGAAAACTCAGCCGTGGAAAAGAATCGGTCTGGCGGCTGGTGGAGCTTGATCTTTAAAGATCCAAAGGCCAAAGCTAATAAGCACTTGACTAACAGACGTGACAGTGACAGGGGAACGGAAAAGAGCAGACACTCTGACCTTTACTCATGAAGATTAGACTGGGGAAGGAAAAGAGGGAATTGGAAGGAAACAGCTCAGAGTCAGAGCGACGTTACACAGATTTACTGTGTCCACCATGACGGATATAATTGAAATGGAAGTGAAGAGATGGCTGGCGGTCTGAACACTTTCCGACACGGCTGTCACTATAAATCAAACAGATATCCCTGCTTTCCTTCCGTCTCTAGTGTGTAGTGTCTAGTGTCAAGGAACCGACTTTAACCAGCCACTGAGAAATGTGTTAATGATGGTCAGAGGTCTGACATCACTGCTTTGCCAAACATTTTGAACTACAAACTCCTCTGTCATTGGCTTTACCAACCAGGGAAGAGTGAGAGCTAATTATCTATCAATTTCCAGTTCTCACTGTTAAAACTGCATTTTAGTCACATTGGATTTTACCACGCCAGTTCCATCACTAAGTGGTGGTGCAATCTGAATGACTGATGTCGAGAAGCTATGCTTAACTAGAAAATGGAAACTGTTATATTATAATGAGTTTTCAATGCTGTATTTTTTCCTCTGTGCTGAAATAGTTTTTCATTTGAATGTCCAAACTGTGTCTATGAGCCTGTCAGGCATATTTGAACATCTGACTTCACCACACAGATATATTTAAAAAAATCATGTTGAATATTTGAAAATTTAGGGCAAAGGAAGGGAAGAACTTTTGACCACTTAGACATCAAAGCCTGATATATTGTATAATTATGTGTCAGAGCATCATAGCCTTTGTATGGAGCCACCGTATAGTGTGCCTTTTCATACTATCTTAATGTTGTCAACTATACATCAATGGACAACTTCAAGTCCCTTTAATCCAGCGTGCTCTGCCACTGTGTCTGGATCCTCTTCCCTGAAGTGTCAAAGCTGTAGGCAACGCAGAGGATAGTATGCACTTACTCAAAAAATATAGTTACAAGTCCAGCCAACAGCGGCTACAGGAATACCATATGTAGACCTCAGTAGTATGATTGGTCAGTTTGGACAAGACATAGTTTTTTATTCCATTCCTGCGGTCGACTCTCTGTATCTGTCAGTGTAAGAATGTAAGATGATTTTCTAATGTCTAAATGTGCTCCAGAATTCACAATGATTCAAACATAGCATATTTTCAATGCTCAGTTAGGTTTGAATACCAGCTCTTCAATCATGACGCATAATCAGGTGTTTTACTACTGTTAGCTAAAGTTCCAAGGGATGCCGTGACATAAAATGGATTGAAAAAGTGATGTGGGAGGCCACCCTACAACAGTAAAAGCTCCAACACGTGAAATGTGAATACATTAAATTATGTAGGTGAGGGTAGGAAGTACATTTATTTTAGTCATTACAGCTGACAGAAGCATGACACTTTAATATAGCCCAGTTATTTCTGTCTCCTTTTTCTGCCATGTTATGTTGTTTTATTCAAATTCATTTTGGAAGGTGGTCCTCCCAATTTTTTCAACAATCAAAAGTGGGCCTTAAATGGCAAGAGGTTAAAACCTCTTGATATATAGTCTGATATACAGGGTGTACTTTCATTTATCTTGAAAGATGAAGGGCTAATTCTGTTTCACAAAACTTGAGGTGGGTTCGCTGCTCTCTTCTCTCCTGATACTTCAGTAATCCACTTCACCTGTAAGGGCTCTGACACCCGAAACCAACTCAATTTGTCTTCCTCTTGTCATAAGAGCAGTTCGGGTAGCGTATGTAACAGGTGAGGAGAAGAGCCGGTCAGGGCCGCACAGCCCTTATTCTGCTTTACCACTGAAGGGAAACCAAGCGTGACGCGAGTCCACTCCAGACATCAGCTTCGCTATAAGGAACAGATGGATGGAAGGATAAAGTAAAGAAAGGACGGCTGAATCATTAATAATGCACCGATATTCCACCTGACAGCTACAGAGCACAGACGGGAACATGCGAAGAGAGAGACATGAGTAAAATGAAGAGTCAAGCGGAATGGAAAATGCCAGACAGGCAGAGGAAGAGGCGAGCCGTCAAAGTGAGAGGGAAGTGAACAGGTAGCTGAAGGAATAAAAGAGAGACATGTAACAGACAGACTGTTTTATATGCAGGCGCAGATTGAGAGCTCGTAATTTGCATGAGAATACCAAGCCTGGATGGTAATTTCAGCAACCTGATAACATGTCAGACGGACAGAGAGCCTAATGGGAGGCTGGAAAACATCGGATGTATCTTGCAGGCGAACACATTTCCGGAGTTTTAAGTGTAACACTGGAACTTACAATTAAGTACAAACTGGACGTATGCATGTAAATCAATTAGTGGGCAATCCATTCACACAACCAGAACATGTTGATCTAGTCTAGTTACAAAATTATTACTGTGGCATAATAATTGCTTATGAAATTGATTCCAACATAATTGCCTCAGCATCACTGACTGTCACTGTGGCCCGACAAAAAGAAACCGTAAGAAAGAGCTGGCTAAATGAGGTCTAACAGATGAAAACATGTCTGCGGGGGAAAGTGAAAGTTATGATTACATCAGAACAAAATCTATGCAGAAGACCATTTAAAAGATAGTAATGTAAAGCAAGGAAGATAGACGGATGTAGAAGGGAAAGAAATGGAGAAATAAAAGATGCTGGGCAAGAAATTAAAAATAAAAGGTGTAAATGGGAAATCAAAATGCTGAATGAGAAAGACTCGTGGGTCTTAACAGAGCGGTGGGAAGCCCAACATAGTGAGTCAATCATCCAGCAGCTTCTCGGTGAAAGAGACATTCATCTCCAATCAGCCGCCTGCAGAGAGATTTTAAATCCTGGGACCAGAGGATGTGCATGAGAAAAATATTGAATGTGCCACCTTTCAAAAGAAATTGCTATGTATAAAAGAGAATCTCCATGCATGATTTAGACAAACAAACACACTTATCACTGCTATGCTTTGTGTGATAAGCATCGTTTGTGTGTGTGTGTGTGTGTGTGTGTGTGTGTGTGTGTGTGTGTGTGTGTGTGTGTGTGTGTGTGTGTGTGTGTGTGTGTGTGTGTGTGTGTGTGTGTGTGTGTGTGTGTGTGTGTGTGGCAATAAAGAACCTTGAAGAGGGAATTTTTGGACCATCTCAGCTGAAGCCTTTGCCTGTTAAGCCCGTCATTATCTGTTAAACCATGCCATACTGTTGGTCTCAACAAAGACTGTATGGACTGGCTGTGAATTACCAGTGCCAGATGAAGGAAACAACATCTCTGATTCATGTTGAGAAAGATTGAGCAAGATGACGGACTCCTATGTGTATTTTTAGTGTCCCGACCATAGAAAGTGGAAGTTGTCGTTGTGACGTCAACCATTGGTTTGTGGACTCTGGTTTTGAAGCTTCGAGTTTGGTAATTTGACCATTTTCAGCTTGTTTTTTGCAACCAGTGAACGGAAGGGACCATATTTGAACTGCGGAGGAGTGACCTAGTGACGAGTGATGCCGTAAAAGACTCTGGCAGAGACCTGTCAATCACCAAGGACCTTAAAGCATACCCTGCTTTATGGTCTATTTGACTCTAAATGGGACCATCATTTACTAAATGAACCTCATGCTGTATTTAGACTTGAAACTAGCGAATGAGACCATAAACTATTGTTCACTGTGTTTACGGAGGTATTAACTCAAGTGAAAAGTAGAGTCCTTTAGTCGTTAGTCACTCTGAAGTTACGTGAGTGACTAAAAAGATAGCCTTCAACACTAAATATGTTATTCTACTGAACATGTAATATACAAAATCTGTTGTTTTAAACAGTGATGCCATTTTAGTCTGTTAGCACCAGCTGCACCAATCCTACTCATTCAAAACACACCTGTGTAATACACTTTTGTGCTGCAGATAATGATTACGTTTAGCCAAATCTTAAAAGAGACCAAAAGGCCTCTACACATTGGGGGCTTGATGAATAATCAACACAAAAATGCCAAATACCAACTTTCAATTGTTGTTTGTCTAAGGGTTTATTGTAAAAGATAATAATGGAAGGAGTGGATCTGGTCTGTGCTGCCTTCTCAAGGTTGAAAGAAGTCATAAAAAGTTGATGTAAATATGAATATGGTCAAAACTCAACCCATTCTGATTGGTTGATGTCTTTATTTGCTGTGTGAAAGATCAGAAAATATAACTTGCTCTATAAAATAATTACGTCTCTTTTCTTGCAGCATAATATTCGCCTCCTGTGTGAAAGTGCTCATGACAAAAACATGCAAATTATTTACACTCAAAAAAAACAAATCCCCCCGGTGTGTAAAGGCATGTAGTCCTAATCGAGTGTTTTGCATCAGCCACGTTTTGAATGCATCTAAGGAGAAAACAGAAACTGTAAACAAAATCTGTCAACAAGAAATAAAGAAACATCTACAGTGAAGTAAATGATTACATTTTAATTAAATTCCATTATATTGTTATTATAGAAAATCTAGGATTATAAAGCCTGTTTACAAAATACCTGCATTTATCTCTTAGGTGGAAAAGCAGCGCTCTGATAATCTGTTCATTTAGTGAGTAAATGAACTGAAAGCAAAGCTGCTCCTCGGAGAGCGACCGAACGAGGCAGAGAGTTAACGGCAGCAGCGGGAGATGAAGATGAGACGGAGACGTTCATTTATTCATCGATTTCCTCAGCAAACAGCTGGAACTGTGAGAGCTTTGCATTTTGAAAACGGCAGTAGTGAAGTTATTATATTGCAAAGTTGATATGATGAACATGTCAGCAAAACAGTTTCTTATATACAAATTCAGTGGTTATGGAGCATTTTTTTAGCATTTATCTGTGTTTGTGTCCACCTGATGAATGGAAGTACAATATTTATTTTAGCTCTGTTTTGGTCACCAACTCCTGAGGGAAATGTTTGGCTGTTTAGCTGTTAAATGCTCCACTATGTTCTCCAGCTGCTTACTTTGTCAGTCTGCTTTTTGGATTGGGTCGAGTCAGTTGGTAATAAGGCTGAGAGCAATGAAAGGGAATCAATGCAGCAAATGTGGGGGTTGTAAAACCAAAACAATGAGCTGAAAGATGCTAAAATGTTCCCAACTTCAACTACACAGTTCGCTGGTACAAAAATAAAATAAGAAAATTGCTAACACCTACTTCTGTCAGTCAGACAGTGTGCAATCTTGGAGCCCTATCACATTACATGAAGCCATCTGCCTAAATTTGGGTGTTTTATTGCGTTCTGGCCTCTTTTCAGCAATTTTTGCTTGTATTTTTGATTGAGATCGGACCTCTACTAAATGCACCTTTTTAGTTATTTTTGTTTCATTTAATGTATTTTTCTTTGTAACATAGTGAAGAAAAGTGCGATACAATATTGTTACCATTATTATTATTAATATTTAAAAGTTTGGTTGTTGCATGTACACATCAGCAAATAAAGTGAGCTTACGAGCACGTTTAGCAGAAAAGTCTCGACCATCAAACAGACTGAGGACTGGGCCGTGCTCTGCAGGTTCTGCTTCCTTTAGTTTCCCAGGTGGTGAAAATCATTCAGATCCAGATTAAAACCCAGCTCACCCTCCCAGCTGATTCTGGGCTTTGATGTCCGGATGAAGCACGCTCAAGCCCGTTCCCTGCAGAACGCTCCACAACAAACCGTGATCTTCACTTTATCAAAGCCTCACATCGGCATCCAGCACAGGACTCCCTGCTGGGGTTTATGTTGGGCCGACAAACATTCACTAGCATTCTTCTGGGATAAATCATCTTTAGAGAATAAAGAGGGGGAAATCAGCTATTTCTTGTTCCTACTTCTATTTTGTCTTGTCTCTTATAAATTATTCTGAGCCTCTGCCTCACTCTAAACAAATCACTAGCTAACTGTCTGGCAGTCTTTGTGAATCCAGTAAAATCTTTCCTATTTGTTAGATTTTGTACTTTGTGTCCTGAGCGTAGACAGAATATTTCCTGCACTGAGCTCGTCTGCTGATAAGGAGAACCTCAGTAACACAGGAGGGAATGTCTCGCAACTGAAGTTACCGGAGCAACTACAAGCAAATCATCTCAACGAAATATAAGTTCACATCAGCAAAAAAGTGACAACACTATGCATACACGAAGTATAAGTTTCAAAAATGCACTGATGACAACCAATAACACATTTTTGGTGACATTCGAAATGGCCACTTCAGGCCCCTTTAACTAATAACATATCAACAGTTATAAGTTATATCCATCAACGTATAAAGAAAGTGCCATGTAGGCATATTGCAAATGACAGGAGCCAATATTATTAGCCGTTTGGACCCATAAACGTACAGTACAGTCGTATCATGCAAGGTGGACGATGCAGTCTAATATTCAGCCAAACCATGCTGTAAAATCCCATGTTTAATTCCCACTCATCACACATCCTCCAGTCTATAATTCATTCTGTTTTCCTTACCGTCTCTCCTGTTGAGTTTGGCGAAGCCTGGCGCGTGACTGCTGGACAGCTGTGACGAACTTCTGAAGGACGATGGCGGCAGATTGGACACCAGCACGCCGTCACACACCTCTGTCAACCAATCACAAAGAAAAAAGCGAGCATACATGGTTAGAGCTTCAAACTTATGTAATGACTACGTTTTGAAAAATCCAATCTGTATTCACTTTTCAGACGCTGATTTGTATTAAAATTACATGCAAAATTCGAAGCAATATTCAAAGCAATAAACGGGTTGCAAATCTAAAATCCATCCATTCAAATACATCTACTCATCTTTTAGGAGGTTCAGAACAGTATAAATGGAAAAACAGAAGTACCACAACACCTGGCATCAGTGACAGAGCACAGAAAAGCAGAATACCAGAAAAAAACAGAGGAAGGAGCATCACATGTTTTTACCTCAATAGATGATGAGAAGTAGAGTTTTACCATTGAGCTGCAGGTTTAATGTCAGCTAAATAAAAAAAAACAGGCCTTTGACATCACGCTGCAGTCTCTCAGTGGTTCACAACAGCAGCTTGATACGGGAACGTCTCCTCTCTTAGCACGAGTATAAACATTTTATGGGTCAAAATCATAAAAGCAGATGGAAAAAAAAACTCTTCTCCAGAGTGGAAATCACAGCAGAGAGCAGAGGTTGACAGTAAAAACCACTCTGAGGACATCACAATATCAGACGCAGCTGGAGGTTATTATTATTCTCCATCTCTGAGACTGAGTGAATAACTGATGCTGAGAGATGAAAATCATCAGCACTTGCTTTTAAATTGACCATCATGCATTTCAGCATTCATCCACTGTAATTTCAAATGGGCTTCTTAAAATAATCTAAAACACAAAGAAGCAAACGCCTCCAAATAAAAAACAAAAGGTTTTCACAGCTTCATCTTCGTTCCTGTGGAGTCTCTGACCATCATCACGTGAGTGTCAGAGTGCAGTCTAATCATTGAGAAGCAGCTTTAACAGGTCTTTCAGCTGTAATGGCTCCATATTAGATGAATGAACAGAGTAATAATGTGGATGAATGAATGTAGTAATCATGTCATGTTGTGGAGATGAATGGCGTCCTGACTGGCTGGATCCTGATGGAGACAAATCAGTGTTGAAAGAAGAAACCTTCACGTGTAACACTTTGATTGTTTGTGGATGACAAAACTTCATATATTATACATGATGCAATAAACTATGTTAATTGGGCTTGTTTTAATTGACTGTAAATTAATGTTAATTAATTAATTTTCAAATAGACTCACTGGGGATGTGTTAATGCAGGTTTTTCCCTCATTTAATAACTACTGGGGAGGAATAATATACTAAACAGTAAGTGTTTGTTTAATGAGGAACACACATACATTCACACAGACTCATGAACATCAGCTCGATAAATATTCACAGCTCTTTTCCCCCCTCGAGCTCCGAACTGTAAGCTAAAGCCAAACTAACGCTGCCTCCATCTAAAGCCTCTCTGTTAATGGATGTTGTTCTCCACCGCTGAGATAAGAGGCAATTATTATGATTCACACTGCGGTCCGATCCGAGCCCACAACTCTGACAACGAGGCTTTAGCTTCGATTACTCCGTCAACATTAGTGTACAGCACTTCACCTCAACAACGGCACAAGGTCTTCATCTGCTTCTAAATATCCACCACGGCCTGATGATTTCACTTTTTTAAAAGAGGAATAACTCTCCATGTAAAGAGACACAGATTTCACAACAGTGCTGGATTATTTATCTTGAGGTCTTATTTAGTTGAAATGCCTACATACGCCACTTCGTGCTGTCAAATATCTCCTTCAACTGACAAATGAGACACTGTTAGATCTGCCTTTCTTATTACTCTTTCTTTGGAGGATATTATTGCATTGTTTGTAATGATATACTAGTTTTTGATATTCAGATTTTGAATATCAAAAACTTCAAGTCTTTATTTATAAAAAAAAAAAGACCGCTTTGCGAACATGTCCTATTAGAAAACAAACTTTAGGACTCATCGACATCCACAACTGCTTTCCATTTTTGGTCTCTCTATCACATTTTATACTTGTAGAGAGTGTATCATAGTGACATGGATGTATTACATTGCAGTCAGTGCAATAACAGCACACTTATTGCATGCAAAATGACTTACAAATAGTTGTGACATTCATACGCTATTTGGTGAGAGGGGGCTAAAATGATATGCCAGTGTAGTTGTTACTGCTTTATCGATGTTAAAACGCTACACTTAGAGCCTTTAGAGGTTTCATATTTGCATATGTAGAGTTTTAAAGCCTCTAAATAGTCAGTCCAGCTGCTAATAAAACATCAGAAGGCCTCCAGCTTTGCCTCGGTGACTCTGTGGCTCTGAGTAGTTTCTCTTTGATGAAGTAATGATCTGGTATTGACTGAGTCTGAAGTCAATTTAGGACAGTTTGTTACAGCAGTTATCATTAAGAGTCCTGATGAACAGTCATATTACACAGACTGAGCCTCACAGTGGCTCTTTACAGTCGGCCTTTAAGACTTCTATCATTCGTAACAGAGTGGTTTTGAGCTTCATACATATTTAATTCCACTGCTTTAAATGCGCTCCAGCTACTCAACAGTCATCAGAAGGCCTCCAGCTCTTTGGTCCTCTGCCTCTCCTCCTGATAGTCTTTATCCCTGCAGGCTTTGACACTTGCTACTGTGGTAGTGGGAGAGCCCTCAGCGTGAAAAGCAGGTGAATTACAGTAGTGTGAAGAGGTGAAATGAGAGGGACGCCTCTCTCCAATGCCGAGTGCTGTAATCTCTGAGGAGATAATGTGTGTTGAGAGCACAGCTTCGCTGAGGTAACACTCAACAGAGAGAGAGAGAGAGAGAGAGAGAGAGAGAGAGAGAAGAGCAGTTTAGGTTTCTCTCAGCTGAGCTTTGGCATTTAAGAGCCGGCGTCCCTGACACTGTGACCAGTGAAGCACAAACACGGACGACTCAAAGGGAAAAGGAGCTAAATGTTGAATACCTGCTGGACTCTGCAGACACTGAACCTCGACACCGACCCTGGCTGTGTGAGACAGACGTCTTTCCTGAATACTAAACCACTGCAGCCTCATCCTCCACGCACAAACCGGAAAACAAACGCACCTCCCTTCTGTTTCTGTCACTCAACATCTAAACAAGGGTACATTTAGAGAGTTTCAACTGGCTTTTTACATTTTAGGAAGATAACAAAAGAAAGAAGTTGACATTTCTGAATAAGTAGTAGTACTTCAAACCAAGAGTAAGGGATTCAGGATGTCTGTCATTTCCAAGACACTAGAGAGCCTAATATGAAGAAACAGGAGGAAAATATCGGAGAAGAAGTGATTGAGAAGAAGACTTCTCAGCCTGTAACAGAACATAGGAAGTGATTACGCTGTCTTGAATCTACTGTGGTAGATTATAAGAGTATGAACTGACCTAATACTGGGACGTTTATTCCTGAGGAGAAAAAAGTTAAATAAATGTAATGCAGAACTTCCCTCACAAGACCAGGAAACCATTATATTGACATCTGAGTGATGGGAAATGGCTTTTAATCTACAATAAAATATCCTCCCATCAAATTAATGTTTAATCATTTCTGGTACCTGAGGAGGATTTAAGGGGGGGAAAGGAGTCAAACCTCTCCTACAGTCCATCTATTCATCCACAGTGTCACTTCTATCATTCAGGGTGAATAAACTGTGAATCTGACGGCAGTAAAAAGTCTGTAAAAAAGTATTTGGAGCGCCGAGGCCTTGGCGCTGTCAAGCACGATTAATCACGACTGACGTGATAGGTGGACTTGTACTTGGCACAGGAGAGACAGAGAGGGAGGCCACAGCTCATCCACTCCCATTGTCCACTTCTTTACTGTTTCTCTGAATAACAAAGTGCCCTCGGAGTCCATGACGGAGCTGGAGACCCTGAATACCGATGAGCTCCATCCATCACCTCCACAAGCAGCAGTGAACAGAAGGTCCTGCACTTCAGAGCTCTGTAAGCCCCACAAACCCAGAGTCCAGTGCTACTCAGTGTGAGCCGGGCCGACCTGTTTGTCCATTCAGAGCGTGTAGCAGTAAGCGGGATAATGAGGCTCCAGCAAACGGTTGTTTTTGCTCCAGAGCGCTAACAATCATCCTCAAGCAGAAGACGTCAATGTTCATTTTACTAATCCGCACAACTTCTACCTCCAGTTTGACCCCAAGAGATTCTGCCAGGATGTAATAAACATAAAAATATAAAAATAGTGCTGTGTAACTTTTTACAGGGCTGCACTGGCACAGAAATTCTACTGTGTAATATGTATGTCTATATTTATTTTTTTCTCTCTTTTCTCTTCCTTCTGTCTTGTTTAATTGATTTATTTTTAGTAATTTATGTATATTTGTTCTTCTTCCCTCCTACTATTTTGCCTCCATTTTTTTGTATTTTTTTTATTAATAAAAATGTTTTTGTTTATGTGTATATAGATATTTATAGGGATATTTGTGTACATGTACAGAATTTGTTTTTTTATGTACAGATTTAAATATATCCCATATTACTACCTACGACCTCAATATACACCCCTCACCCGTTAACCGGATCACACATAAGATGGATACAAACGCACATACACACACATACTCACACACACACACACACACACACACACACACACACACACACACACACACACACACACACACACACACACACACACACACACACACACACATCCATCTACATACAATTTGCTGGTCCTCCGTTTCTCACTCTCATACTCCTCAGCCTAAACCTATGTTAGTCTTCTCAGTTTGCTTATGTCCCCTTTGTTTTTGTCTTACTTTGTCTTAGGTCGTATATGTGTTCATGTACTTGTCTCCACGTCTTTTGTACTCACTTTTCTGCACAATAAATAAAAAATAAAAAATTCTACTGTGGACTTGGCCAGATGGAGAGGCCATTTATGGCTTGTGCCAAGTAATGTTCATCACAAACACAGTTTTTGTGGTATAAAGATAATCTGATGATACTGAAGACTTTAGGATGTCTCAGTGACACCAGCCTCCTCAGTTTGTATGAGCATGTTACCCCTGCACTGTATTAAATCTGGCAAAGCAAGCCCGGGTTAGCTGGAACACTAGTCACAGTTAATTCTGGTCGATATGGCAAAAATCAAATATTGCAACTTTTTTGACCAAATACCTCAATATTGATATTGCAATGATGTTGTAGGGTTGGCCATTGGTGGTTTCACAAGATATTCACAAGCTTCTTCTTGATGGCGAACCTGATGTCAACAAGTTCTCAACAGCTGGAGCAGTTGTTGGCAATGAAAATATTTTCTCGGACGCCTCTTAACAATGTTAAAATGAAACAATAGATCAGATAAAATAAGGTAATCCTTTATTAGTCCTGCAGCGGGGAAATTTGCACGATTAAAAAAAAAACGTATTTAAAAAAATCCCTCAAGTAAAAAATTTGAAGTATATAGGAATAATATATATATAAAATATAATACTGTGGAGGACTTGGGTGCAGTAGTGGTAAAATGAATAAACAGGATAAAATAAATATACATTCTACATTTTTTTATCAAACTCAATGATTGAAACACAGCGTCGTCACCTCCAGTCACTAATTCTGTCTGTATATATAATATTTTTAGTTATTGTGGATTTTTTTTACTTATTTACTTACTATGTCTCTTGTTTGCACTATCTCTATGCTGCTGTAATCCTGTAAATTTCCCCGCTGCGGGACTAATAAAGGATTGACTTATCTTATCTTATCTTATCTTAAATGAGAGACTGTGTCCTCACTATGGTGTGAGACTAAAACTAGAGAAAACTATGAGGAAAACAAATATAATGACCTCATTAAAAAATCAGCATCAACAGCAAACGTAAAATATCAGTTAAATGTTCTTTTTATTTTATTAATTTAATGCACACACCGTGCTGGATTTATATTCTGGCCCTGGTAGATAGAACAAGCTGATTAAAACTGCTGAATTATTCAACAGGAGCCAGTATCTGTTCTCACGCTGCCTGTGGCCCGACTTAATTGATTAATTGAAATGCAGAGCAGCGTACTGTGCTAACTAATACCCCGAAGGTAAGGACATGGCAGGAGCTCTCCTCTCCTAGTTTAATTAGCATTGCTTTGACACATAATTAATAGCACAGGATGGGAGAATCTGATCAGGCTTCACACCAGCATATGGCACCTTCCATCTACAGCCACGCTGCAACTGCTAAGTCCTCACCAAGCCGTATAACGCAGCTCATTCTACGCATATAAACTGACGCTGGGGGAATTATTTTACATATTTTAGGATGCTATAAACATAATGAAGAAGGTTTGTCAGTGTCACAAAAAAAAAAAAAATGTAATATACAAAGAAGCACATGAATAGGCTACAGAAATAATACAGAAATACCTTCATAATGTACATACATTCACATTTAAATAGAACCTCTATTGAGGAAAATGACTTGGAAAGTTATTCTATGCAAATTAATGATCTTGAGAAAGAGAGAGATCACTGAAAGAGAATATGACTATCATCGTGACACATAAATACATTTTAAGACTACAAGATACCCCACACATACTTTTTGTAGTTGCTATTCCCACCCAGTTTTTGTATTTGGAAAAGCACTGAATTATGCTGCATTTCAGCAGGAAAGTCAAATAAATTAAATAGAGAAATAACAGAAATGCAATGTGAAGCACTCTTCAGTCCTGTCTCCTGAATATTACATTATCTAACAAAGACAGTGCCTTGTGAATTAAGTATTGAGGGAAACTTTTTCTGTCTTGGGTTTGGCTTTTGTTGTACCATGAATAAGTCTAGAGGTCTGCATGTCTGTTTGTGTCCTTTGTTTAGGTGTAGTTTTGTTGTAAATTTACAATGCTAAAGCTCTCTCAGCCACCATAGAGAGCAGCAACTATAACAGTATATCACAGTCAAATTTTACCAGGAGTGGGGTTCGAACCCACGAAGGCTTACGCCCATTGGATCTTAAGTCCAACGCCTTAACCACTCGGCCATCCTGGTGACTTCTGTGTAGTTCCCATTAGTAACAATTGCACAATGCGGAGATACGATACAGCTGGTTGTTGCCAAATGTTTTTTTTGTTGCATGGTTTAAATTAACAAGTTAAGCTGTGAGAAGTGAGGTGAATCTTGTGACCTGCTATAAAACTATTTTGTATTTCCCAAAATGTCAAACTATTCCCTTAAAACATATGCAGCAGTGGTTAATTTCATTTTTTTCCTGAGAAAATAGAGAAAGTCTCCTTAGAAGGTCAAGAAACAAATCTCTGACTTTGCATGGTTGTACTCCAAGTTCCCAAACAACAAGACAATGTTGCATTGAACACAACTGCTGAAGTCTTGCTGAGCTTTTGTAATATGCATCCCTACCTTTAAGAAGTGCAATCAGAAGGTCATTCTGTAGTAGAAACATCACCCTCTAGAGAGACACAGTCAAATAAAAGCTTTTCTGATTGGCGTCAAAAGATCTGTCAGATGGTTCATAAATGCACATCAATGCATTTGTACATTGAGCAGCCCACACAAAAAAGCATCCTAATGCACACAACACTAATCTACCGCTGCCTTTGAAAGGAACGAACAATCCTCCTCCTCCTCACTGAGGCTCGTCACACTGAGCAGCGATGTGGGAGGCTGTGTGGGGAGACAGACATCAACCATATGAAGTGATCAAAAACAGCGACGAGGAACATTAAACATCTCTTCATCTTTAAACTGCCAGATTTAAGTAACATAAAGGCAGACAAGAGGGTTGAAAGAAGCTGTTGAGAAACAAGATATTTTCACCAGGGTGCAGTACAAACACGGCTGAAGCCCCAAAACATTCCCTGTCAATCATAACACCACAATTATGCAGATTTAGAGGGAAGGCTGCAGGCTACATCACTCGCACTGATAGCTCCAGAGGGAGATATCATAAAACATCGACTAATTCACCAACATTTAACCAGTAAGTGTTCTGAATATATTTCCCTCTTAATTGAAAACATCAATACATCTACATAAAAAAAGCTTATTTTCTTCTGTCATTCAGGCAAAAAGCACACAAATATTCACAATATCCAGGCAGCTAAGCAAAATTAATCTATTTCACAAGTGAGACATTAAATCAAATTGGACACTAGGGACTCATAAAATCAAAAATTAAAAACAGCACTACAGTTAAAGGAGTTATAATGTAGGAAATACTGATGCTAGCAACAGCAAATTACAAACCTCTTTTTTCTTCTCACTCTCACACTGATCTAAAGGTAATATTTTCATAATTGAGATAGAAGCATCATTGCAATCTGTCTCCTCTGCGTTGAGTTTATGCAAGGATTGTGCTCAAGGTTAGACACCAGTCTAACTTTTGTTCGACTGAATCAAACCCTGGTGGCTGAGTCAGCCACTGAGGATGTCAGCCACTCCAGGATGTATTGCTGTGGTATAACAATGTTGTGTTATCTCTCATTTTCATAATGAGAAGAGAAACAGACAGTTTTTTAAAGTGTCAGCTCGGGGAGGAAGGCTTAGAAAACACACAAGGTCCCCAAAATGTGTTTACCATCTTTGGGTTTTTTTTCGCCACAAGCACAGACCTCATACATATTTAGACAAGCACCAAAAAAGAAAGCCAACTTCAAAAAAATGACTGAAAAAAAAATAATTACACTACTAGGGACGTTCCTGTCACGTTTCAGTGCACGCAGCTGCAAGCGGTATACGTGGAACCAAAGTCCACAAGCGTGAGTTCCGCTCAGAGACCTTTAGCTGTATGCCTTTAGCCACATTTGCTGATGTTAGCATAAGATGACTGGCGTGCGATACAGTCAAACTATGGAAAGTGCAAATGAAAGGCAGGGGTCGGCAGTCAGTCCACTGAACGCAGAGAATCAAAGTGACTGAGCGTAACTGAGAATTGTGAAATTAAAATATCCTACACCATTTGTTACTTAAAAAACAAACAAAAATCCCCCCAAAAAGTGAACACATGCATACGATACCTAAACTACTGGTGCTGCAGTAAGATTGAGTTTTATAAAAGCTCCACAGGACATATATAGTGGAGAGTGGAGGTCAGTCTTTCTCTGTCTTTTCCTGTGAGTGTCTGTGTGCTGCTTCTTCACACTTTCACTAAAACCACAACAGGAGCTTCAGTCACAACATCTACAGTTTTACTCCACAGACATCCTCCCGTGGGAGACATTAGCAGATAAGTGCTCTTTAAAAAAACTTCTCTGCTAAATTATTTGATGTTCTCCATCTTCTCCTGCCGATCAAACACTCTGAGCTCAGCTTCTCCCGAGGCTGGAAACACAAAGGCTATCCCCTTTAACTAACTAAGAGGAGAGTTTCTGTCCATTCCAGAAGTTGTGGAGAGAAGCGTTGATGCAGCACTTTCACACTGAAATACTAAACCGTCACAGGACGGGGTAATTGGGGGTAGCTGGGGGAAAAGTTGTGACAGAATCCAATCAGATTGTTCTTGAAAATGTCTGATGGAATATAAACTTTAGTACAAAGAGACTGGTGCATGAATAGTCATACTTTTGCAATTTGAAAACCGTGAATCGACCAGATTGAAGACATAGCAGGACTTTCAGAACACAGCCTTTTACACCAGATAACAGATTAAACCGACACATCGTGTACTTCACACAAAAGAGACTCTCTTGCTTCCTGCCAGAAAGATGCTGCTGGTGGTTTGGGAGAAGAAGATTGCAGGTGGCATTGCTCCAGACCAGTATTACACACATTCACTGCTATGCAGGGTGTTTTTGCTCATAATAAGTAGAAAAATATGCCAATGGAGCAAGTGAAAATTCACTTGGTAAGATTTCTTGATATAAGAAGTGATATTTAGGTCTTTCTAGAGAAAAATATATCTTGAAATTAGCAGAGGAAACTCATTTTGAGCTTTAGATTACTAGTATTAGGATATTTGTCATATAAAGTCTGCTCAAAAGTGGTATTCTTTCACTTAACAAGACATTCAAGATATTTTGACTAGTAATTAGACAAGCTGTTTGTCCTCTGCCTGCTTTCACTTTAATCTTTTGCAAGAGCTTCAAGCATTTCATCTCTATGTTGCTATTGAACTCATTATTTCTTTTTTGCTGCAATGTACGCTGGGAGGGATGAAATTCATCACGCTGTTATAGTGAAACGACAGGTCAAAAACCCTAAAAACCTCCAGCAGCTACATTAGCATCAGCTATACTATCATCAGACTGCACTGAGTGTCCAGTTGCAGTGCATCTGTTCACATGTCTGATGATGACTGATGGTTTAAATCCCTGTAGGAACATTATCTTCTCTATTCCCTCTACTACAGGAGGGTTTAGGGTTAAATGCAGAATCTAATTGGTGGGGATTTAGTTTCATAATAGACATATCTAGCACTTTAACTATGTCCCATGTCAAAACTTCATGTACTGAATGTTCCACATTATCATATAAATCTTTAACATCAGTAACAGATGATATAACTATATTATATAACTCCCTCCTGAGTCGTATGCATTTTTATTGTTGTCCTATTCTTTATACTCTTTTGGACTTTTGTCAAGTTCCCAGGTAAAGGCCCTGCACACCCACACGGGTGCTCTCAAGAGTTGAATAGACCTCAATTCAGGTTGAAGTTGGTTTGAGCAATGATGGAAATAACTAATAGCAATGAAGACAACAAAACATTATGTCAACAATAAAGGTCCTTATATTGCTCTCCAGGAATGTTTCCTGTCCAGTTTAATTTGTTGAACAATACATTTATAGTAAATTCTATCATTTGTGGTGAAATGGGAGCTTGAATGGGAATATGATGTAACCAATATAACCTTGACTTTTATGTAGACTAGCAAAGCCATGGATTAAGCAATGAGAACTTGACTGCAGCTTGAAGAAGTGATAATTATTGATTCCTCAGCTGACTTTAAGCTTAAGCGGTAAGGACTCAGTCTTTTTATGCAGGGCGCCCGCTCAGGTGAGCTACCTGGGTGTCATGGGATGGATCATTTTAAAAGCCCAGCGTTCTCCAATTTGACCTACCCAAGCTTTAAATAATACCATTAAATATTTTAAGTAATTGATTAGATATTTATATTATATTATTATTTATAAGTTAAATCAATAAAATGAGTTAAATAATGGCACGTACAGAGTATTTTGTTATGCTATAATTACCATAACTCACATACCATGGCCTAATTGTCACTGCAGATAAATTTGGATCCTACATAAGTCCTTAACACTTATAATAATGTGATTCAATCCTTGTTTCAACGACGGAGAGCAGCATGTGAGGAACACAGAGACAGAAAAGAAATCCTTGTTTGAAAAGGGCTTTTTCTTCACATTTGAAATATCAGTAGAATTACTTTTTTATGGGTCAGGCATTAATATTAATACCATTACAATCTTGCGAAAAAACCTACAAGGGCTCTGCAAAACTGAGGGCTGAAAACACACACACACACACAAAAACACACACACACACACACACACACACACTGAAAAGTCAGTGGCTGGTAAAATTGTAGAGGCAGTGGAAAATGTCACAGCAAGAAAATGCTGAATTCTCTGAGCAAAACTATCTCTAAGTCCCTGCAGTATCTTCATTTTCACTCTTTCCTACTCCCTCACTCCTATTGACCCTTCTACTCTCCTTACTAACCTCACATTTATCCTCCTCCCCATACTTATCTCCTTTACTGTACTCCATTCCCTTTCCTCACTATCTGTCATACATATATCCTTTTCCCTCTCTTGTGTCGTCTTCTGAAGTCAAATCATTTTAAAGATGTGAGCCGGTGCGTCCAGAAAGCAGATGGTGGCCCGTATACACACACACACACACACACACACACACACACACACACCACACACACACACACACACACACACACACACACACACACACACACACACACACACACACACACACACACACACACACACACACACAAACTCACACAGCAAAGTCACTCAGGGGTAAAATGGGAAAGGCAGCAGCAAATGTCACTGCAGTTGTGAGAAACACACAGAGGGAATACAGCTACCAGACAGCCTGCAGACTCTGACCCCTAAACTTTATCCTCTCATACTTTATACGGCTCTTCCTCCACTTCTTTCCTCCCCTTATCCACCCTTCAATTCCCCTCATCCACATTTCTACCCTTCTCAGCATCCCACCCTCCTCCCTCCTTCCTTCCTTCCTTCCTCCTCTGTTTCACCTCAATGTGCTTAGCTTTGATTTAGCTCCGTCTCCTTGTGTTGAAATTCAGCCTTACTCGTCCGTCTTTAATGGCCACTGACTCAGCTCTGTACCTCCTCTCTAATACAAACTGACCGGCCCTGCTTCGTCTCATCAGCAGTCTGCATAGCTGTGGTCCCGCAGTACTGACTTCATGAAAAATACCCAGCAGTGACAGTATCAAGCTGCTATCAGCGTCTATTTTGGTTTGTAATGAGGACACATTAGAGCCTGGTCTGGGAGGTATGAGGTTATGTCGATGCACTGATGCTGAAGACAGATATTTGCCAATTAGCCTTGCCCAAGTTTGGAAGAGTTCCTCAGTAACAGATTTTCAAGGTGAAACGTAGTATTCTAATGCGTGGAGGACATATGAAAATGTGACATTAAAATTCCCCCAGCAGTCTGAGTCTCCAGAGCTCTGCAACGCCACCTGTCTCTCTCGCTCTCTCCCTCTCTCTCTCTCTCTTGCTCTGACTTTATGTGGCGCCTGTATTTCATCATTTCTAGCATAGGTTCAAGTGAGAGTAAGGGCAATGCCGAAATTGTAGCAGTAGCTTGCTAGTTATGGAATCTTAACATGACTGAACACTGCAGCATATCAGCAAACTTCTGTGATATAATGTGGGATGAGATATATGTAGTAGAGGTCCCTCCAACTTCCATGTGTGTGGGACAAACAAACCCGGTCTCTTTCTCAACTCAATAGCACCAACACCAACTAACTCCAATGTAAACCAACCACTATCCTTATTATACTCTCAAAGCAACTGACGTAGCAAATTTCCATGCAGGACAGATGGGTCAAACAAACACAGGACTTTTGTCCAGGAGAGCGCTGTTTGTGTCCCATCCATCGCCGGGTGTTGGTCATGAGAGTCATTACTCAGTCAGGTAGACGCCATCCAGGATCTTTTCCTAAACCTAACATAGTGTTTGTTGTATAAACCTAACTTTCAGTGAAGACATTTTTTAAATTTTGAAAAAACACCCTGCATGTAACGAGTTGAAACTGACACGCCTAGCATGTCCAAAACGGACAAAAGAGGGGAACCTGGAGCGTCGTAGTTTGAAGCTTAAGGCCACTGACCAAGCGGTTATATTTGATGAGCTGTGAGTGCAAACATGTCTGCTGAACCGGCTAGCTTATTGACAGCACTCTGCAGAACACACTGCCTATTGCACCGCTGATTAAAGGGGTTAACATCAACATCACTTTCTTTATATAGCTTTTCAGCAATGTGAGATACAGTTGTGCCCTTCAACATCTGAGTGGCGGAGCATCATGACCTCCGCAGATGGAAACAGATCCAGAATTCGAAGCGTCAACAAGTTGATGACAATCTCACATGATGAATGGCTTCATATTTTTTGAGGAGACAGACTCCTTCTGGGGACGGCCTCGAACAAACACAGTCCAGCAGGTTCCAATATCAAACGGACGGACTGCAGTCCTCTGTCAGCTCCTCACTTAACCACCTGTTCCTGGGTTAATAAATCCAGATTCATGACTGGTGGCTCCACATCCCGTAACCTTGACTTCATCAGGTCCCGTTCATGGCTCCATTGTGCCTGCACACATTTCTATAAACGACACTAAAGAAGAAATATGAAAGGGGATTTATCCTCGGCTACTTTCTTTTTTTTTTCTCATCCTTGCTCTCACTGATGTCGCCCTCTAATGAATCATAAAGAGCCGGGAGGTTTGCTGGGAATTTCAATAGTTTGTATTCACAGGTTTACGTTCTTATCGGTGCAAACAGTTAGCTTAGTGGAACACAATGAATTCATATGACACAGGGCAGTGCAGCACATGAAATAGGCTGCTAAATGTACACCCTCTGTATTTTCTTTTCCAGATTAATCCTAGAACAGATGAGGGGTAATTCATGAACTCAAAGATTTATGATTAATGATTTATGATTCATGAGATTTAATCAAGTAGCACTAATATTCCCCTAGAGCCTCCACACTTTAAATATCCAACTCAAGTAGCCTTCACTGGGTGAGTAATAACACCCTTGAATTTGCCGTTCAGCCTCCAGCATCTAAATAACACCGTTTATTTTCAAACATGTTAATAACGAAAAACGTGCTGTCTTTAAATTTGATGTAAGATAAAGGCTAAAATATCAGGATCGACTGCGTTTCAAGTCATGATCACAAGAAGAATTGAGGACAGGTAGCAGAGAAATGTAGATCCAGCCTGGATTTGAATGAATTTCACATTGACTTTCACCTAAAAGTGTTTCAAAGTCTCTCTGCAGGCAGAAAATATACAGACTACTAAACTATACTTTGAAAGTTCTCTGCTTGAGGACGCCGTAGAATCCTGAGACTCAGAGGAGCCCCAATCGTCTTGAAAATTCAAATCAGCACACACACACACACACAGTACAAGAGGTATTATCTCTCATTAAGCTTGGATTAAAAGTCATTTAGTGTTATTGATATTATCTGCCATCAGGCTATGATTATAGCACACACTCCAGCGGCTCTAAATCAGCTCAGAGGGGAGATAAACGCCTCAAGGAAGACTGATGAGGCTGAGAGAGAGAGAGAGAGAGAGAGAGAGAGAGAGAGGAGGAAAGACAGAGAGAGCCTACCTGAAGATGACGGCTATGAAAGAGAGCACAACAATCCATCCTTCATGTTTGGATGATGAGTAATGTGATTAAGGACTAACCAGACGAGTGTGTGTGTGTGTGTGTGTGTGTGTGTGTGTGTGTGTGTGTGTGTGTGTGTGTGTGTGTGTGTGTGTGTGTGTGTGTGTGTGTGTGTGTGTGTGTGTGTGTAGTGGTAGCACTGAGCAGAGATTGTTAGACAGAGAGACACAGTCTTGCTTGCTTTTTGCAGTTGTAAATAGATTTTGTCGGCCCTTATTTCATTTTCCACATTGTAGAAACAACATTGCAGACAGAAGGGACACAAACAGGAAAGCAAAGGGACGGTCAACAGGGGAAGACGCAAGACCCAAACAGCTGTTTTTAGCGAATAGTTCATAAATACAAGATATATCTAGTGCTCTGATATGGCTTTGTTCGTATATGAGTGCTTTCATTTGTGATTAATGTTGGCCAATTCTTTGATGTTGAAATAGCCATGTTGTTATTTACGTGTTTAATTACCATATCTTCCTGTCACTGCAATCTGCATCTCAAATGTGAGATTGGTCAAATCAGGCTCATTAGATAGAATAGTTGAATATTCTGAATCACCCCTAAGGAATTATAAAACTATTCAATTCCTTCCCTGGTTGATGTAACTTGTCCAATAACTTCCACACAGAGGCTGAATTATTGTAAAAGGAACCAACACCAACATCATATCCCCTCAGGACGTTTATATTCCACCTGCTTCATTTCACTCTGCTAACAGCTTCAGCCAGACTTCGACCCTGGCACTGAAAAAGATGACAGGAGGAGGGAAGTCAATGGGGATTATTCAGTGAATGAGGAACAATGGCTGAGCTCTCTGAGGAGGACACGGCTAAAGGACAACTTATTGGTTTTAGCAAACTGGTTTTTTTGGCCATGGCTTTTAAATGCCTCTCTTTTTTCCAAAAATAATTTCCTTTGGGAGAGAAAGTTCTTTAATCGAGCAGATGTCTGTCAATCGTAACTGAGGTTCCACTTCTGAATGTTAAACAAGTTCCTAGGACCACCTTTCCAAATTAATGAAAAAATTAACATTACGCCACTTTCAGCTGTTATGGCCAAAATAAATATTCTGCTCACCCTCACGATCACTGTCTGCCATTATGAATCAAAGTGTAATGCATTCAGAGTCATATTTCCTCACCACACGCTTGGCAGCTTTTACTGGAGTAAGGTTGGTTCCCACATCACTTTTTCATAAAAAAAAAAAAGAAAAACGAACCATTTATGAGTCTCTGCATCCGAGGGATGATGTGTCATGATTGTGGAGTGGTGAAATGTAAACCTAACTGGTGATTGAAATGATGGTTTGTTTGATTTTTTTTAATTAAGATATAAAAATAATTGTATTGTTAATTGTATTTTTTACATTTTTATTTAATCTAACCATTTGGCAGTACCTCCGTGGCCCACTAGATGGCACTTTGAGGCCCATTTGTCAGCTTTTTGGCTGAAATATTAAAACATGCCTAGCTTTTTGGAACTGTTGTGATGTCTGTTTATTTGTCATCCATCCCTCACCTTTATCCTATTGATCCATCCTTAATTCCTAGTGCCAGTGTACCATGTGATCTTACCCTGATTTAATGCGGTTGTTGAAAAATGAGCTTGAGTAATGTGTCCTCACAAGTTATAATAAACATGTATTTGTGTCAGCTGTCAATAATATTTATAACTATAGTTTTAAATGGCACATACTTTTGCTATACTTCTGCTTGTTTACACTTTTATTTCTGTAATCCATATGTCTTTATCATATCTTTCATCCCTGATTTAACTGAATCTGCCATCAGTAAAGTTTCATCTCATCTTGTGTGTTTCTTTTACGGTCAGGTCCGTCATCCTTGCTGTTTTAATGTCCCTGTAAATACACACTGAGGAGCTTTCATGTACATTACCACCGCTGCTCTCTGTCCACTCTACTGCACTTAAGCAAGCCTTTTAGACGGGGAGTACTTTCTGATTTACAGCATCAGCCTGAGGAAGTAGCACTGTGGAGGGAGGGAGAGCAACGTTACTGTTTAACAGCCGGTCAGATGTTCCTCTTTCACTCCAGGCGGATACATCTTCATATTAATGTGCTTAGATAAACTTTAACCTCATGTTTGCTTAAAACACCCAGGGCCAATCCAATTAATTTAAACCCACAGTGGGAGTAGTACACACACACACACACACACACACACACACACACACACACACACACACACACACACACACACACACACACACACACACACACACACACACATATGGACCAGTTTGGTTTGTGGCATGTTCAACACAGAGGCAATGACAGCCTTCTACAGCTTGATGTTAACAGAGTTACAGTTCTGGATTTTCAACAGGCGTCCTGTGTTACAAGCTTCAGGTGTGGAGTTTGAAAGTTGTTGACGTGTACATGGTAGGGAAGGCCTTATGAAACGGTCTGAGTTGCATTATGGGAAATGTAGGATCCAGTGGTTATGGAGCTCGACACATATAGGACAAAAAGTTCAGATATCTTGGCCTCGTTCTGATTTTGTTTGTTTATTCTTTTTTTGTGTCTCTTAAGCCTCACTCAGCTTTATGGAAGCACAATACTGAATTGTTGGAATATCCCTTTAAAACTGCACATAAATGCAAAGAATGAATAGGATGTTTTTGTTTTTTTTTCATTTTTAGTACATGACATCCGTGAGCCTATTTGTCAATGTCGCCTGTTTGCCAAAGGCATGCTTTCATAACAATAATGGGATAACTTATGGTTTATATGAACATTGACTTGACCACATTACAGCAAAGTCAATAACAAGGCGAAAAAATTAGAAACTTGTATATAAATATGTGGCACAAGTTCAGATTCTTTCTCTAGGGATTTACAAAAAACATCCTAGAAAAATGACTGAGTAAAGAAGACGCAGTAAAGGATAACTAAATGAGTTAATTATGATACTTCACATAATAGTCCTAATGGATTGGACATCACACAACACAACACAACAATGAGTATCTGATTCTTTAATTAGAGTTAGCTTGAATACTCAAATCCACTCCTGAAGAGCACGGGTCCTTGTGTTTCTTTAACCATAAGTGCACAACAAGCCAATCAAGCCCTGTCAATCAGAAACGTTCATTATTTGTCGATCTGTTTGTCTCCAAGCTGATCTTAATGTTGTATATGAGCCTTCATGTATAGTTACAGGGTACGGTAAACAATTAACAACAAGCGTGTGGAATTACATAAACAAGCTTGACATGTTTTGATGCACTTAATTTATGCTTTGAGAATAATTTTCCTGAAGCAGAACTAGTGCAAGAACCAGGAGGATTTCTGAAGGCAGCAGAGACAGAACAGCGCAGCTAATTAAATGTTCCACTAATTAATGTCGGGATGCAAAATAAAGCAGAACTGCATAACTCACAAGAGATCGAAACTTTCTGAGGGCACAATTAGAGACAATAAAGACTACAGTCTCTCTGCTCTGTAAGAATATTGGAGCTTGCTTTATTATTATCGATATCAATGTTATTTAGGGAAGGTTAGCAAGAGAAATGTGCTGTTTTTCAGTTTCATATTGCGTCAGTGGCACACATTTAAACATTTAGCCATGTTGTCTCTATTGATCGTTGTGTCGGCCTTTTTAACTGCAGGTCCACCACTCTGGTTTACTGTGACATAATGTATGATCCAAAAAGGAAACTGACTTAAGTGATCCCCTGGCTTCTTCTTTTGCACCACCATAAGGTTACAATTTATGTTTTTTAGTCAAATGTCTTAAACAGGCCCTATTATGCTATTTTCCGGGTGCATATTTTTATCTCACATTACAGTTACAACATGTTTACATGCGTTAATGCTCATAATCCTCCTTGTTTTTCTCATCCTGGCTGTCCTGCAGCACCTCTTCTCACTCTCTCTCTGAAATGCTCCATTGTAGCGTTTGCTCCTCCCTCCAGAAAGCAAAGTCTGCTCTGATTGGTCAGCTAGCCCGCTCTGTTGTGATTGGTCAATGTTTCACATTTCAAAAAACTCTTCCTTCAGAGCTTCAGCTCCGTCTCTCTCCTTTGTTGTTTGAGGGCCAAACTAGCCGGAAGGAGTTTTACGTCACTTCCGTAACATTGTGACCTCATGAAGCTACAGAAGTGAAGGAGATAATTCGATGGAGCCGTTTCAGGAGCTCAGGAGCTTCCGAGGGGGAGGGTAACTCCTTTTAGGCGTGGACTTAAGGTTTTACTCTCTACGGACCTTTTACATGTACAAAAAGAGGGAAAAAGTGGAAAAGCATAATAGGGCCACTTTAACAACTTTTGGTCAGATTTCCATGAAATGTGGCACAAATTAAAGGAGACTTGACTTGACCTTGCCTTGGCAGTCCTACTTGGAGTGATAATTCATATTCTTCAATGGAAGCTTGAGTGTGTGAGTACACAAAATAAGTTTATGCTGACTGTCTTATTTGTGGACCATAACTACAAGGATTTATTCAGCGCATAACATTGCCCGAGGCTGCATTGGATTCTGGTCTGTTTTCTGCAGCTTTGACTGGAAAAAATTGATCTCCCTTGCTCTTTACGCTGGAATTCTCACTGTAAATTGCACATGAGTGCAAAAATGACAGAAAAGCACTCGCTCCTCTGACACACAACTCTGATTTTAGTGTTGATGCTAGAAAAATGCCAAGCAGTTTTTGTTTCTCTCTGTCAAGTTTTTGGACTTGATATTTGTGAGTTTGCCAACTTATCTGTAAAGTTCAACAACAAACAAACAAACAAAAAATACACTAAATCTGCAAAGTTCCTTTCATTTTTGCTTTAAAGCTGCAATAATCAATATTGAAAATGGATCAAAGGGCTATGTGTGTGACTCGTGGTAACAGACATCCTCAGCTCAGTGTTTTAAAGGCTACATCTAGACTACTCCGTCCAGACAAGCATGTTGGCTCCATATGAGAAATAACCTCCACCCATAATACCACGCCTGAAAAACATTTCCCATGACCCAAGCTGATACACTGTACACAGGAATTGTTGCAAAGCACATCAATAATAGCTTCTAGGCAGTGGTAGAACTTTGCAAAAGCTGCTAACAACAAGGTCAGCACCGCCTGTAATTCATTATCTATGTTGGATTAACCCCTGAATCTAGGCTGATGTTGTTTGGTTTCTTCTGGAAAAGGGTCATGTGATAGAAGGGTGACATATCAGGGAAGGAAATGTCGAGACCCAAACAAGAAGAGAGGGTGTCTGCGCCATGGTTTTTAAAGGTCTCCGTTTCTGTTCGTCCAGACTAAAATGCATCCCTGGAGTTTTAAAACTAAAACGGCTTCCGCAGCATTTTCAAACATCTCCATTTTAGGATTTGGAAAATGCCTGAGTAGTTCAGACGCTAGGGATAGACGTAGCGAAAGTTTTAGATTTTAAAGTGAATACGTAATAAGTGTCTTTCACCTCGTTTTTTGGCTTTTGCAGTCCGCAACTGATTCAGAAACTTCAGAGAAAACATATATAGCTCCATACTAGATGTCTAGTAGCAACTGTCTTCTAACTTTTCCTAACTTTATAAAAAAAAAAAGAATATGTTACTGTTGTTACCAGCTTGTTCTGCTGCCCTCCAGTGGCCATAAAAATCCCTTATCTTGACCTGAACTAATTTTTTCTGGATCCAATTAAAGATACAACCTTTCAGTTTCATAAGGGTCTCTGCAAACACTGGGCCGACCTGCCGTCATACCACAGTACCTTTCATGCAAGAAGCTATTTCAAGACACAGAGGGACTCACGCTGTTAATATCAGAAGGCGATTAAACGCACAGTGACTTTAATGTCCTGCGGGCATCTGTTTCACACGCTGACTTCCTTGAATCTCATTACATAAACCCCAGCGCTTCACTCCTCCGGCTAACAAGTGATCTGAACGCCATCTGTGGCTGTTTAAATATGTATTTCTATTTTGTTGTCATTTAGTACCACCTCCATAATGAACAGTGAGCTGTCTGCAGGGGGGCGGGGGCGCGACGTGAGGCTAAGTCTGATCCCTGCGGCTTGGATGACTCCACTTCTCCAGTCCTAACTTAATATGCTGCTGTGGTTTATGGTCCGTGCATGATGAGTGTGCGGCTGGGTCAGGCCGGGTGAGATAGACAGAGTAGAGGGAGAAACAGTGAGAGCAAGGAATTGATCCGTGGAGAAAATAGAGAAACCAGAAACAAACAGGAACAACTGCTTAACAGCCTAAAACAAGAGAGCTTCTCTACAACCACACTACTGAAGAACAAACTCTAAAACATGCAGATAAATCAATGAATAGGTTTGATGGGTAAACCTGCTCTCACGAGCTGCAAACCCTGAAACGTTGTCATCAGTCTGAGCCTCAGTTGAGTGTTTTAGTGTCCTGTTGTGGTCTAAATGCTGTTTTAGAGGCTCTCACACCCTGACAGGAATAAAACTGCAGGAGAACACTGAAGCATTGCTTTGGGTCTTGAAATATCAAGTTATTAATGAAGTCCAACTTGTAACAGCTGCACAGAAGAATGTGATGACGGACACATCGAAACACGTGAAGAAGAGGAGAAAAAGAAAAGAGCAGAATGAGATAGAAATGAAGAGATTTGGCCAGGAAGCCGGAAGAATACAAGCACGAAGGGGGGAAGGTGAAGAGGAAGAAAATGGGGAGGAAAGAGCCAGCAACACAGCAGCAGCTCTCTGATTCAGCCGGAGAGAGGAGATCCAGGTGAAGGTGAGACAGAAAGAGAAGAGGAGAGAGACAGGAGGTGATGAGGGGGGAGAGATCTGTTGACATGAGAAAGAAGGATGAGAGGAAGCTAAAAGAAAACAGCAGGAACTGAAGACACAAAGAAGAGAGCAGCGAGCATAAAGATGTGTCGGGGAGGAGAGGACGGAGAGTTTGGCAGCAGATCTGAGTCAGAAAACAGAGGCAAGAGACCGAAACCGAAGGAGAGACACAACAGGAGGAAAGGAGACAGAGAAAATCATATATTTTGGTAAAGCCGAAGACGTTTCTTTCGGGAAGGAAGGATGAAAAACCACAGATCTGTTCTGACTGCACACTCCTCCTTACATCACCTCTTTTGTCATCTGTCCAACTGTGAGAGCTGCGATCGTATGTCTTACAGCTGACTGCCTGTGCATTGCACTGCAGCAGACCTCATGATCGCTGCACATGATTCATTTTTGGCATTTTCATCATGATTTATGAGTGACAGTCAAAGCAGATTAAAAGAGAATAAATAAAAAACAAAGAGACTAAATAAAATACAGAAAAGAAGACGGACAGAAATGACCAGGTAAGTTGTGAAAGAGGAGAATATAAGTGTGGAAGGATGGGGAACTTTAACAACCATCTGCTTCCATCACATACAAAGATGTCTCATCATCTCCATCGTATTTCTTGGATGAATTGTCCCCATCCTCCCCTCTTCATGCAGGGGAACATACATACCAACACACTCACAGCAGAGGTAAACTGCTTATTTACAAGGTAGCATATATATAAATAACTGAACACAAGCCAGAAACAAGATAC